>NC_026476.1:330922-564326 GCF_000240135.3 Fusarium graminearum PH-1
GATGCGGATGTCAACAAAGAGTCTCAAGAACATGCGTGGCTCAACGGAGTTTTGTACTCGAATGGTAAACTGTGCTATACGACAGTTCGGTATCCCGACTGTTAGTGTGCCTATGGGAGTTATGGCTGATATTGGAATGCCTGTCAACCTCACTTTTGCTTCCAAGGCGTACGATGACAACAATTTGTTTCGGTATGCTTATGCTTTTGAGAAGCACAGTCAGTTGCGTCAACCGCCGTCGCGTACGCCGGAGCTAGAGACAGACACCATCTCACGGCAGCCAATCGTAGCACAGATTGGTCTGAAAGCACCTCAATTGGAGATTGATACATCAGTTTCAATCGTCAAGGGAGAGAAAGTGATTGAGATAACAGGTAGGATTGATGAGCAGGAAGTGTCTGAGCTGCACGTCTATGTGGATGGTGAAGAGATGAAGGATGTCAAGATTGACGATGGAAAATGGCAGGTAAAGTCCAAGTTGAACGAAGTAACTAGTGACAGGCCAGAAGAGATCAGTGTGCCGAGTTTCGAGTCTGGAATGGTTATTGTTGTAGCTACGGGCAAGAATGGAAGGTCAACTGCCAAGATGGCATTCGTTTAGCATTACTTTCTTAGTTAATATCTACCATCTTTATCTCTTGAACAAGAAACACCTTTGTAATTGAAGGGTAGGCTCATATAGAACACGATGATATTTTACTGCCCTGAACCCGGAGTCTACTTTACAGTATCCGTTGGTCCAATGGGCTTTATGAGACTATGTCTGACGGTGAAAGTTCTTCGAAGCTATCTTGATAGAAACCTTTATTGATAAATGAGATGAGTATACTGGCATATTTCCAGAACAGTAATATCCTGAAGTAGCGAAGCTGTGACTGCTCTTTATAAACCATCACATACCAAACTTGCATCAGATCATTTTAGTACCTCTTTGGATATATGCCGCGCTCAGTAACATGTCATATTAAAATATCCTTGAACCCTCCATTATACCCCTCAAACTATTCAGCTGCCTCGTATCGTTGTCTTCGGTTATGTACGACAGCGGAGTTCAGCGCGTGTTGTTTTTGTGGTTTCCGAACCAACATAATCCTTGTCCCCAACCAATTGACACAGACCCTTCAAGACATTTCAACTGAGACCTCGGAAGCGACGGCCAAGTGCGGCTGAGATATCTCTCCACTATCCAGCCTTGGCATTCTTCCATTGGGGGCCATTTATGAGCCGAGCTGAGTATTGGTCCATGTTCGAAGGTATTCTATACTAGCAACTAGGCTGCGATTTACATGTTGCTTTTCTAACTCTGGACCTTTTGCTTTCGGGCCGCTACATTGCAGGAAGTGGAACGATCACGCATATCTTTGTCTTTATTAGTTGAGTTACCACCAAGCACATGGTTTGCTTGTACTACAGTAGTGCAGTAATGTCAGTGGACACTGCATATTACAAGTGGAACAGCATGAAACCAATAAATTACCACTATGTCTCTTCCCTATAAGTAGGTAGGTCATTCTCGTTGTTTTCCGGCCCCTTTATTCTTATCCAATATCTTACAATTCTTACAAAGTTCTCTTCCCCAATAACGCCGACATGCTCGTCAACGTCTTCACTACCGCTACCATCGCAGCCTGTACTCTTCTGGCTACTCCAACCCTCGCCAATCCCATCGATACCCTACCCGCTGGTCTCGAATCCCACCTTCAGACCCGAGCCAACGATGTTACGGTTAAGTTCTGGGACAGCACTACATGCAGAACTTCGCGATCCAGGAAGAGTTTCAACAGTGGACATTGCATCAAGGCTCTGGCTGGAAAGGACCATGCTGTGAGCATGCAAGAAAGAAAGAGCACAAAGTGTCACAGTAAGTCATAGCTACCTCCTTAGAACCTAACATGAGAACACCGGCTAACAATCCTTCTCTATTAGTGATCAGATATCGGGAGAAGAACTGCGTAGGATATTCTGAGAAAGTTTTCAACCTCAATGACTGCTTTAACATTGGAGACGAGTGGGACTCTCTCAAGTTCCAGTGCTAGGCTCAACCGGGTCCAGTCAGTTCCTTTAGTTAGCCTGTTATAGATTTTCTAACATGGAAGATCTGATATTATTGTCCTCGAATAAATGTCTTGTTGATTGGGAAGAGGAGTGTAGCATCGGTTGTGAGGCTGCATCTACGTATGTTCCTACGTAAGTACGTCAGTCCGGTCAATCAATGTTACACTTTGCAGCCACTTAAATCAGCGTAGTATTAAACTCCATCAGGTGTTTCTGACTATATACTAAAACTACCTCTCGGTCAACTTGCCCAATTCTCGATCCTCATTGCCCAATCTCTATCCAAACACTCCTTGCACTATCCTGATATATGACTACCAACCTCCTACCCATCACCACCGATATGTTCTTCAGCACCGTCACTCCCACTACCCTTATAAACAGTAACCTTCTGCCAGTTCCTAGCCGGTCTTGCTTACAGCAGGCATCTGGCGAACCCATATCGCAGGGTTAGCAGTAGCTACATCAGCAAGCCATTGGGCCAACAGACTCCTGTTGATGCCTGAAGTATATCCAGGAGCTCCAACAGGTCCCGCAAATGGCTTTCCCTTTTCACGATCAGCCAACCACGCAGCCTGGTCGGCTGTGCCACCCAACCATCCCAGTCGAAAGACAGTCCAGTCGATAGATGTATCATTCAGAGTTTCGAAATACTCTTGAATGGCCAGCATATTTTGGTATGCGGAGTTGACCATGACCTTGATAAGGTTACTCATAAGAGCACGTGTTACGGAGCTGTTGTCGCTGGGTTGATAGATGGCTGTCGTGCCAAGGGCCAAGATTCGAGAAACATGGTGCTCTTTCATCAGTGGCACGATGGTACGATAGTAATCGGCGAATTCGGTGTTTGAGGCCGGTTTGGCACTGCTGGGCCCTAGGAGGGAGATCACGGCTCGTGACCTGGAGACGGCTAGAGATATGGCGTCTTTTTGAGACATGTCTCCTTTGACAACCTTTTCAACGCTGATAAGCCAATGTCTACATCTCACGTGTTTGCTGAGTGACTTACTTCAAGAAGAGGATTGCTGGAAAGATCCTCGGGAATTTTGGAAGGAGTTCGACAGTAGGCGAGAACTGGGAGTTTGCGATGGAGCAACTCGCGGAGAAGAACGATGCCTGCAGGCCCAGTGGCACCGAAAACTAGAATCTTGTCGCCAGCCATGATGTGATTGTTGATTGATGAGAATGTTGATAGAATATAATTGCAGTTTATAGCAAGATATTAATATTCGTTTAGATACCCGACAACCAACTCCGGCAGTCACTTACACGGCGCTGCGGAGTGCGGAGTTTGGTCAGCCATCCCACACTATGCTTAGGCTGATTATTCATAAGGCTGATTGTTTGTCACCTTGACAAATACTCCATCCCCTGCCAAAGTTAGATAACCCTGAGCGTCAATGCGTGGACGAGTCCACAATAGATACCTGTCAAGCATTATCTAGCGACTTGGATTGGTCACTGGTGAATATTGACTTTGTGTCTTTCCCCTTCTTAGTTAGCATGAGTTGCGGTAGTTACATTACGCGTTCCACTTTAGGAACAAGCCATATCAACTCGCTACTGGGATTGTAATCTCTCATCTCACCCAGAGCGATGGATATTACTGAATCTAGGGTAGGTCCTACATTGTAATAACCCTGACAATCACTGCCAAGGCAAGAAGAAAGTTGATTGCCTTGATTTTTATTTTTCATGACTGTTCACCTGGCCTTTTCCATGCACAACTTATGCAGACCATTACAATTTGAGACACAGTATGGGTCACATCCTGGTTATGGTCGGAGCAAGTTCTGTAACAATAATTGATCTTGCAGCACACGCAGGCCTTTGCTCACAGGTGACAGGCTGATTGATATTGAGCAGTTGATGTTCAGGCCTCTTGTTAATGTCTTGGATTATGTGGGCTCATAACCTGACATCCACTAAGATCGAAACACATGTTGATTGGTGCCTAATTGATAAATAATATCCACGGCTGCCTATTCAGAGTACCAGGCTACTAGGACCTCTTAAGAAGTAAAACATGTCTCCATTTCTCACCCCCGTTTCGAACAACTGTTGTATCAAAGACCAAGAATCGGAATCTACACTTGTTGAGTACCACTTTACTTTTCTACAATACAATGTCCACAGGCACGGAGATGTACTCTCGCGAATGCGAAGTTTGTCGTTGCGATACCATCACCACCGACCGATCTGTCATTAACCCAGTTCATCGCAAAGGGAACGACCTCGAAGGAGAATTGAGGCCCGCTCTACAACAGTCTGCCGAATCTGGATGCAGAACGTGTTTGAGCTTCTGGCAGCCGATTTCTAAGTACTACCATCAACAATTGACTCCCTATACGGCTGTTAAAATAGACACACACTCCAAAAGAGTTTTCGTGGAACGAGACACGAGAAACGAACCTGATTGCACTTATGAATATGCTGTGACCACATCAAGAAGCCCCACCGCCATCCAAACTATAAACCTGAAAGGAGGATCTATCGACTTTTGGGAACTTATTGTTTCCGAACACAAAAGCTCATCCACCATTCAAAAAGTAACAACTCAGCCCTTGACGGAGGAAAATGATGAAGTGCTGCCGGACCGCTTATCCTCTTGTAGGGAAGCCGATTGCCCATGGTGTGAACATTACGGTCGCGGGCATCGTCATACGAGCGGCCACACTGGAAGCCCGCAGGCTCTGGAAACTATCCGGTCATGGCTGTCTGGGTGCATAGAAAACCACCCAAAATGTGGTGGAGATCAGCAGTCTTTGCTTCCAACAAGGATCGTGGAGATCTTGGATCATGATTCTGCCAAGTCTCGACTACTTATCCCAGATGAAAGCAGAATAGACAGATATGCATGCCTTAGCCATCGATGGTGTGCAGACACTGAAGGAGTTTCTTTGAAGAGGCAAGATTTGGAGGCGTTTCAGCAGAGCATTCCACAGGAACGTCTCTATCCATTATTGCGAGATGCGATAATTGCAGCGGGCAGGCTAGGGTTGAAGTACATATGGATCGATTGCATGGTAAGTCGGAAGAGTAGCGACTGCAATAACCTACTAATCATGACTTAGTAAGCTACAACGCTGTCCACGATTTGTGTCATTAATGAGCAGAAGTTAACCCACACTTAGGTGTATTGTCCAAGATGACCCGGAAGACTGGAACCGAGAGGCCATGAAAATGGCATCAGTTTACGAAAATGCGCACATTACCCTTGCTGGAGAATCTTTTAAAGATGGCCAAGGCCTATTCCACGAAAGTACTACTTATACATCTCTGGAAGTTGCCGGTCTTCACGACACGACCGATCCTCCTATAATAGAGATGCGGCGCAACCTCTCCAGTCGGCTTCATTGCCCCTTGTTCAAACGTGGGTGGGTGTTTCAAGAAAGTCAGTTGTCCAAACGGTTCGTCTACTTTGCCCCTAATGAAGTTATATGGGATTGCTTTTCTGCTTCTCAATGCGAATGCGGCGATCACGGGTGTGAACTCAAGAAACCTCTAAAGTTTATATCTCCCATGGAAAAAACCAATGAATCCAACGGCCGGACTGTACCATGGTGCGGTCATGAAGGAATCGTTGAAAGATTCACAGCCAAGAATCTTACAAAGTTGGAGGATCGACTCCCTGCGCTGGCTGGTCTAGCAAGTCGTTACCGGCTTCACAACGGTAATCTGACATATGCTGCTGGTCTCTGGCTGGAGAATATAGCAAATTTCGATCTTTTCTGGACGGCTACTTGTACTGAACCTGCTCCAAGACCTGAGCGACTCTTTTCACCGACTTGGTCATGGGCTTCGGTTAGTACACCGGTTCATTTCAGAATGTCTACCAGCTTCGAGGATAGTGGCATCACTATCCATGGATGCGAAATCGTTCCAGTTGAAGGGGGTAATGAGTATGGGCGACTTCAGAAAGCTCACCTGCGAGTATCAGGCTGTTTGGCTCGCGGCAAGCTTATAGATTACGAAAAGCGTCGTTTGGCGTTTACGAATTCCGTGGGTATAGCCAATATGGATCACATCAACAAGATCATACCATTTGCAGCTGACTATGACTTGCGTGCCGAGTCAGCGCATCAGGTTTCTATCCCCTCTGAAGTTTTCTTTCTAATGGGATATGTCACGGATCTCAGTTGTCTACCTGGCGTCAATCGTGATCTTGTCCATCCGGGAGGCATAGTATTACGCTGTGTTGACTCAGAGGCAGGTCACTTTGAGAAGATTGGATTGTTTGATGCATTTACGCTGTCTTGTGACGAAGACAAAGACCTTGTGTTTAGACTTGGGCGAATATATAATGAAATTTTCAGAGGGGCACCAGACCGGGAGATTACCATCATTTGAGGATAGTTAGCGTTTAAGGTTGTGGTTACAAATTGAGATGATATGTTTCAATCTCTGTACTTGGCTACCTACCAAACCAAATTGGTTACGAGGGTGTCTTATTTACTACTATCGACAGGGGTCATGATATAGCCAGGATGAAGCTTTGGAAACTGGGTGTTTAATTGGTTCGTGCACAGCCCGGCCTTCAGCCTTCGCTAAGCAAGTCCGTCGGACACGGTATACTGAATGTCTACAAAGTGCCATGACTATATATATTTCACAGTTTGTAATTATCTTCCAATATCTAATCCATCGTCTTTACTGTTAGCAACACTGATAAACCACAACATATTCTTCTACTGCCCACCTAAGATATCTACCATCATGGCGTTGATGCGCTGTATGAACACTACCACCTTTGAGCTCCACACCAGCACCCAGATCGACTTTAGACAACAAGGCTATGGTATCTTGTCGCACCGATGGGGCTCCAACGAGATTTTATTTTCACAAGTCAGTCAATTTGCTCATGAATTGAGACAAACCAGAAACCGTCACGCCCTACCGCAACTCGACAAAATCCTGGGCGCTTGCATCACTGCTCGCCAGCAAGGTCTCCAGTGGATGTGGATCGACAACTGCTGTATCAACAAATCAGATAACAGCGAATTATCCGAGTCCATCAATTCCATGTTTAAATGGTATAGCGAGGCAGTGGTCTGCTTAACATATCTGTCCGATGTCCGCTACGCCGGTGGCTCGCCTGTGTTCCAAAGCTATGAGACTGGTGAGACATCAAAGTGGTTCTCTCGCGGATGGACGTTGCAGGAACTTCTCGCACCTAGTAACTTGCTTTTCTACGATACAAATTGGAAATACCTTGGATCCAAAATAGATCTAGCACAGTCAATCGAGGACGCCACCGGTATTGCAGCACGATATCTCACCAAGGAGGCCGATTTCCGCACCGCCTGCATCGCAGCAAAGATGAGCTGGGCAGCACGTCGTGAGACAACAAAAGAAGAGGACATGGCATATTGTCTATTTGGAATCTTCAACCTTCATTTACCTGTCCAGTACGGTGAAGGCAAAGCGGCTTTTATCAGACTTCAAGACGCTCTGATAGCCAAGAACGATGAATCACTTTTTGCCTGGAAGATGCCTCTTGGAGGACCAGGGTCTAGTCTCGAAATTATACCAGACAATACGGTAGACCTCGGTCCGGATGAGTGGGGTCTCTTAGCTCCCTCTCCCAAGTGGTATGAGCACTGCGGAAAGATGACGACACAGCACAAGAAGTCTGTCATGAGACAACGAGGAGGTTTTACCAGAACACCACAGGGCATCAGTGGGCCAATTGGTAAACGGAATCATTTTGTAACTGCATTCCTGACTGGGTTTACTATCGTCGGAGCTATTCCTTTCCAGATATGGCTGGCTGTTCGACAGAGGACAACACTCAAGTACACGCTCAACTGCTGGGAGCCAAATGAAGTCGGCGAGTTGAGGGCGGTGAGATTGCACTTGAGACCTGTTAGGAGAGATCCTCCAATGTGGATAAGGACTGCCAGTCAAGGCTATGATTTGGTCAAAGATGCACCAGCAACTGATTATTCGGCTGTCGGAACAGTTTGGCAGCCTCAAGTGTACTAAGTATAGCCAAAATGCCCGACATCTAGGCTTGGAGAATTCAGATCCAGGGGTTACTAAAGAGAACATAGTAGGGTTGTGGTGATAGCTATAAATGAGAAGACGGTTTACGGTAAAATGTTATTTTCAGTATTCAGACATCAGTTCAGATTCGTATCTACTTTAATTACTCAAAATGCATTTCTCAGTAGTCACCGTCGTTGTTCTCGCCACTTTGTGCACTGGAAATCAGGCTTGGCTAGCTAAGATTCTTATTCAGACCACAGACACCAAGCTACGATATGAACTAACAAACTAAACACAGTCACCGACTACAACAACGTCGGGAACTGCAAGGCCAACCGCCAAAGCACTTACCGCAGCATCTCTGCTGCTTCCAACAACAACAACAACAACAACAACAACAACAACAACAATAACTAGTGCGTCATCTTCGACGGCAACATGCCTGACACTAGCTGCCGCCAGTATAACGACGGTGGCACCAGCAATGGCGGTTGCCCTGTTTCATTGATTCCCCGCTCCATGATCGTCGAAGGCCTATGCTAATAACCCTAACCAGAGACAGATGCCACATATCAGAATCCAGTCTGACCAATGATGGATAGAAGCGCAGGTCGGATCGAAATGTCACTCAAGAGTTTTTAGGGACATATCATAAGTCAATTTCCTTAAATGTATCTAGTAATAGACATATAGAACCACATTGTCAAAAAGACCTGTGTCTTTCTCATTATTTGCATCTCTCTTCATTCCCGTAGCTTCCGTCATGTATTTCCACGCATCGTCAAGCAATGTCTTAGCTTCATCATCTTCCCCCATCTTTTCCTTAACAAGAGACATGTAGAACAATGATCGTGCCTTCTCCCTAGTTGCCATAAAGGACTGTTTAAAAATGCCGATAGCGTGCTCCAAAGCCTCACAAGCTCCTTCAAAGTCACCCGTCTGGTAAAGGAGTACGCCAATCTTGTGCAGCGAGATAGCCGTGACAAACTGCTCACCGCAAACCTGTTGTCGTATTCGTAGAGCCCTTCTGTGAAATTCAAAACCGCGGTCTCTGTTACGAGCACTTTCCGTGTTGTCCTTGAGCGCAAGACCAAGATAAGAATTGCCGATTCCGTATAGGAACAGCGCACCACGTTGCGTATTCTCAACAATCAGACCGTCTGCAAATTCGTCGCCGTACTCGAACTGCAGCTTGATCGACTCCTCTGGTACACCCATGTGAGTGTAGAGACGTGATAGGTTGTGTGATATATGCACACTCCATTCCTTGTATGTGTTCTTGTCCCTCACACCTTTCATTGCCGATAATCCCTCCTTGAATAGTTCCTCCGCACGGTCATACTGACCCATACCAGTACATGCGCATCCCCAGTCCGATAGAGATATGGCTAAAAGCCAGGTATGTTCTCCTTCGGTCTGGGAAGCCTCATCTTGCTCTCTTTCGTAGTTGGCTCGATAGATTTTGACAACTTTGGAAAACCAGTCCGCCGACTCTTCCAGCCTATCAGCCTCTAGACAAACGCATCCATAGGCTGTCATGAGTTTCGGGAACCATGGGTCTGTGTCCCCGTTCCGGGCACAAATTGATCTTGCAGTCTCCAGCAAAGGGAACGCAAACTCAGAAAGCCGTCGCTCGAATAGATACCAGGAGGCATGAAAGAATAGTTGAACAAAGCCACTGGGAGGATCAAGGTATGAAGCATCTCTGCATCTGGCCTCCAGAGCGAGTACATGAGGGAGGTACAGGGAGCACAAAGGCCAAAATGCATTCATTCTGAAAGGATTTTCCTTGTTCATGGGCCAAACTGTCAGTAACATAGTTAGCGCGTCATCTAAGAGATCAGCTTGCTCCTCCTCGGTAAGTTGATGGAATACTGTCTCTTGCACCAATCGATGAACTGTCAGGCTCCGAGCTTTTGTACCTGCTTGCCCTGCTACGGCCCCGTATTCAGCTTTGGTGATAAGACTGCGGGAAATGAGTTCCTGCGCAGCGGTGTGGTAGGTAAAGCCAGGCTGAAGAAATGCAAGATCTTTCACGTTCGACTTTTTGCCAGCATCCCAGAAAAGTGATTCTGGAACGCCATCGGGGTCAAAGTAGGACATAAGGCGCAGAAGCTTCAATGCATTTTTGCCGAGCATCACGATGGACACTCGCCACACAGTCGCGAGAGAATACTCATAGAAAAGATTGGGTGATGTCGTCTCCATATCTGATATACCCTTGTTGGCTTGGTGAGATGAATGATAAAGTTCCTGAAACTCTTCCAAGGTGCAGTCGCAGTCTAGAATGAAGCTAGAAACCTGGACAATCGCCAGTGGCAGATATCCTCGTTGGCATTAGCTATAGTGAAGCAATGCGAATGAGAATGATGCTTACCTAGCTCTTTGATTATTTCCGATATCTTTTCCTTATTGTGGGTGTCTGAACTGTGGATGTTTGATCCACGAGACGTTAAGAGAGTGATGAACAATGTTTCTCCTTCCAACGATGTCAGGGGAGAGATGAGTATTCCAGACTCGGCTACCCTCGTAGCAGCTGGATTTCGACTAGTGATAATGATGGCGCCTCGATTACCCGGCGGCCAGAATGGCTTCAGTACGTTGAGGTCGTCTGCGTTGTCAAACACCAGCAGCCACTCAACGTCTGACTCGCTCAGCCATGTCTTGAGAACCGTAGAAATAGCATCAGCATCCTTTTGCGAGTCCTCGGGCTCAATGTGAAGACGCTTGGCTGCATTGGCATAAGACTCAGCAAGCTTCTGTTTGTTATCGGCCTGCATCCACAGGACAATTGGATAGCGATCAAGATTGTCATAAGTGAACTTGAGTGCAATCTGTGTCTTTCCAACGCCACCGAGACCCGAGATTGCAAATGAAGCGCGCTTTTGACGCGAGACAATCAGATGGGTTTTCAGCTTGTCTAGAGTCTCTTTTCGACCGTGGAATAGAGGGTTGGCCGAGTAGGGAATCACATGGCATGGCGTAGGGGATCTAGATGCTGGCTGTTTCTGGATCCTCAGGTCTTGGAGAATCTCCCTGATCTCTGTATGACGCTTGTTTTGGACAATCATATTGGCAGTTTCGATCTGCTTCTCTACGACATGCTTCTGGTCCTGGATCGCGGCGCCCGCTCTTGACAAGGCAACTGGTGCTGCTTCTATGCCGAGTTTGTGCGTCCAGCGGGATGATTGTTTTGTTTGATCCAAAGCAGCCAAAAGAAACGTAATGACACGAGAATAGAATTCAACGATGACACTTTCGACGTCATCCATCTCGGCGAATACCTCATGGTAAGTTCCAAAATGTGGCACAGAAGAAGAAATACACTGGACCGTTTGATCAAAGATTCTGAGTGTCTCCGAATTGACGTTTTTCCGCTTCCTCGAGTTAGCCACAGCTCTTCCAACAATAGATGTACGTACCTCGTTGAGAAAATGGACGCTGATCCAAATTGTTGTAGATACTTCTGGGAGCCATAATGTAAATGTGGAAAGTAGCTGTATCATGTTTTTGATATTGGCGATTGTCTCTGGCGATAGAGCCGCCTTGGTAGTCTGCTGTTTACCTGGTTTGCTAGGCGGCGGTTGCGACAAAGCAGTGATGATTTTTTCAATATCTTGGGGGGTTTGCTTTGCAAATAGAGCACGGTCCTCGGTGCTGAGATTCTCTTTGTACTTTGCTACGGCCTGAAGCCATAACTTTTGATTGTCTTGGTTACCCATCGCGATATGCTGTTGCAGTAGTGTTTAATTTGGTAGGAGAATGTCTGTGTGCGATATCAAGTTTTGTAACTGTGTTACTTTGTAATATATATAACTATTTATTTTGGGGGTTTCACCACCTTGAAGAGCTCTGATTAAACATGCGAGAGCTAAATCAGAGTCAAATATAGTATGGCATGTCTCTATTGTGAACTGATGTTTGTGGTCGATGGTAGTCTCTGAATGCTATGATAGATAAGTTACAGGGCAATGATGAGCGGGGCATAGAAACCTACCTGACAGACAGGACGGTGAGGCTCAACTCTGTTCCTTACACACCCACGTCTGACTAGAATTAGCATTACTTCCAGAAAGGTCAAGCTGAAAGACCTACTGCAGATCCTTTTACCGCTGTAGCCGGGTGCAAGTATTCCTGCAGCCTGCTCAATACGCACTGAACCAGAGCGGGGGCATGACACGTTGCAGTGAACAGTCCAGTAAAGTAGCAAGAATATGACAGGGATGTATAACAACGATCTAGGGGCTTCGTTGCAGCCTTTACTTGACCGGTCGTTACACAATCACAGAGCATATGCGACAGTCCTTCCGTCCAGGCAGTTTTCATCACCAAGTGTGTACAGTCACTGTATTATGATGCTTGTCACAACATAGATTAATGATTTTTTTATCAATGCAGGCTATCTATCCATCACACCATAAACGTGTCTCCCCTCTCACAACTTATCAAAACGCAGCGGCTCGATACCGACCTGCATAGCCCAATTAACAGCTACTACCTCTTGTGACTTGTTCTCGCGGTGGAATACCAAAACAAACTGATCCCACTTGAACCAATCAATAAATTCCCTCAAGATAAGCTCTTCGCGCGAGGCTGGCATAAAGCCCAGCTTGTCCCATGCAAAGTGTGTGAGCTTATGCTGTTGGGACGGTACATCATTAAAAATCAGCTTCAGGGTTCCATCCGTGTCCTTGTTGATAGCGAGCGTCATCTTCAAGCCTGTGTTATGATACCTGCCCACGTAGTCTTCCAATGGAACCTCATGTGGCCCCTCTGATTTCGCGCGCTCTTGATCGCGTTGTTGTGTAAACTCTGCGACCAGACGGTCATATCTTTCGTACTCAGACTTGGCTTTGGCCAATGATGCTTCTGCAAAGTCAACGCGTGGCTGCAGGTCAAACATTGCTTGTGCTAGGGCTTGTGCAGTCCAGTCAGGCCCATCACCGAGCCCATACGAGTTTCCCAAAGCGACGATGGCTGAATTCGTTTCAGGGAACAGATAGAATGATGTCAAGTACCCGGATTGGCCCCCATTGTGATAAAGAACCAAGCGAGGCTGCGACGATCGACCGATGACATGCTCGCGCTGGGGACCATTGAGAGATATCATGCCCAACTCGGTAGAAGGGATTGTAGCACGGGCAAACCCAAGGCCATACGTGTTCTCGCCGATGGATGATGTAGTAATGTTGGCCTTGTGTGACACAATTGTCGATACTTGCTTGAGGGGCGTTTCAGTCTCACTGTGCATGGCTGTGAGGAGAGCCTTGGCCCATTTCATCATGTCTGTGACACACGACCAGACAGCCCCAGCAGGTCCCATAAGAGAATCATCCGAAGCCATGTCGACAGGCTTCTGCTTGTGTAGCGAGTAATCGTCAAGAACAACGTGAGGGGCCGCATAGTTGTCATCTGGTAGCTTGGTGCGATTTGTCGTTGTGCGGCTCAAGTCTAGCGGTTCCAGGATCCTTTCCTTGAGATATTCATACCACGGCTGCCCAGACTGCTGCGTGATGACCGCACCGGCTACGGCAAACATGTAGTTGTTGTAGTGAAACCCACAACGAAGGTCGTGCACCGGGGGAAGATAGCTGACAACATCCAGCAAGTCATCCCTTTTCAGTAGGTACTCGCACTCCACACCAAGCCAGGTGAGGTCCAAGTGCGCGAGCCCGGTATTGTGCGAAAGCGCATCCTGAACTGTTGCCCTTTGGCCAATGACAGGGTCGATGGTATTCTTGAATGGTATGTATGATTGCATCGGTTCGTTCCATTTCAGTTTTCCTTCGTGGACCAGTAATCCACAGCATGAAGCTGTGAAGGCTTTGGAGACGGAGCATAGGAGGTAATTGGTGTCCGGATCGGCGGCTTGCCCTGAGTCGACATCGCGGACACCTCTGCTGCGGGTGTAGATGACCTCTCCTTGGTGAAGAACACCAATGCTGATTGAGGCTGTGCCAGTGTTGTCCTGAATGCGATCGAGGGTTTCAGTCACGGCATGAATCCTAAGGTCTACGTCAGCGTGGCTTCGTCAAGAATTGTTGCAGGAGATTGGGCGACCTTGATTGTACAGCCTCAATTGTCAAGTCGAGGCTCATTTTAATCAGGATGTTGGATGGCTGACGTGGGAAAAGAAGACTAATTGCATAAAACTCAATGGTGCAAAGAAGATGCTACTTTCAAACTCGCAGTTTGCGATACTGGGGATGGATTCAACCCCCGTCCGTAATTCATTCAAGGTGTGCCTCCCAAAACACATGACTGTAGCCAGACAGGTTCTCTTTACGGTAAGGTGTTATGTGCCCGTGCATGCATGTCAGGCATCAAAAGAGGGGAAATATTGAGGGCAGAGGTGTGTGTGGCTGCATCAGAAAGTACCCTGTAGACTTTCGGCTTGCAGCTGATACGACCATTCTGGCCTTGTTCAGTCATGGGACAACCCGTACGGGCAAAAGGCATTGGAATGGAGGAAATAAGTCTTGGTGAAAAGCCCATTGAGAATGATGTAGTAAAAGATATAGGATAGTGTGATATAAAAAGCTGCTGAGGTGCTGTAATTTTGTGCCTGCTGACGACCAAAGTAAATGATTCTTGGCCAAAATGGAGCAGCCGCAGAGTGTACAAGCCGCTATTGCGTATATGAAACCCGACGATGAGCTCTTTCGCAAGGAAAAGCCCTATGTGTCGCTCGTCCCCTTTCTCGCAAAAGGCGCCAACTTTACAAACACCGAAGTCGACGAGCACACAATGGAAATAAAGAATGTCCGCGGCAGAGAGTCAGAATTTGATCTTGACAAAAACGGATTTTCCTACGTTTTATACCAACCTAAAGAACGGCCTGGCCACGATGTTCAGAGCCCTGATCATCCTTACATGAAAGAGATCTCTGAATTCTTAAAGAGCTATTTGGGGGCTCAAGACGTGACACCATATGATGCAAATGTAAGCTATCATAAAGTAACATATATCAAAAGGACTAGTATCTGATACTGGGTAGACAAGGAAAGTCGGCGATCCAGAGTTTCTACAGGCATCGCTGTATGCCCACGTTGGTATGCTTCTGGTGGCCCGCGTTGGATCTGGTCTCTAACGTCTTTACAGATCACTCAATTCCCAACTGTAAATGGAGAGTCCAACAACTAATGGCAGAGAAAGGAAAGCAAATGCCCAAGAGATGGGAATTGATAAAGTAAGACTCACTCGAGTGATTCCACGACGCCATAATGATCTAACGCGGTCCTGTCTCAACAGTATCTGGGTACCCATCAAAGGACCAGTCCGAGGTTCACCACTCGCAGTTTGTGACTACCAGACCGTCTGTCGAGATGACCTCGTCGCAGTAGATTCCGTCTTTCCGCACCGAGTCATGGAAGTTTACCACGTGAAGCACAACCCGTCTCACCAGTGGTACTACATGGAGGACCAGAATGTTGATGACCTTCTTATTCTCAAGTCATGGGACAGCCAGGAGGATAAGGCATGCTGTAGGCGTATCCCACAAACTTACAGGTCTACTTCTGACGTGTCTGATTAGGCTGCATTCATACGGCTATCATCCCCGATCCCCAAGTCAAGACAGTTCGTGAAAGCATTGAGATTAGGTTTATTGTCGAGTATTGAAGGTCGTTGGTTGTCACAGGATCTACATATCACAAACATCGCAATATCGAATAAACAAGATTGATTGAAAAGTAATATAAAGATTGTGCTGTCGAGCTTGCAATTCCATTCCATTGTAGACCTCACCAAACAGGATTCAAAACGATTGTTATGTTATGTAGAGCTGCTTCCATCTCAAGAACCAGTCATATGGCGAAAGTTGTCAACCCCAAACTCGACACTCCACCTGAGCCATGGCTTCTCGAAAGGTTTTTCTTCAGTTGGCTGCCATCCAGTCCATGGACGGTTGTTGCACTCGTTCTCTGCGGCGAGGAATTTCTTCCAAGGCTGTTCGCGACCGTCGGTCAGATCCGGTCCAGCACCCCCCTGGAGATCTTTGGGTACAGAGGCAGTAGTTTCTTTGATGTTGTTTGAAGACATGTTAATGTTGTGAACTATATGTAGGTGGTTAGTAGCAAGGTTGATATGTATGCTCGGCAATTATCGTACCGGTTTTGTGAGTGGCTCTATGTGTTGTCTGTTGTTGGCCTACAGAATCCAACAACAGAGGGAATAACACATGATATTTGTATGGCAATTTTGCATCAGCTTTCGCACGTGAAAAAGGCTCATAAAAATGCCTTATGAAGCAATAGAGTTGTCGTCGCATGAAACTCATAATGGTGTGTCATAAGACCATTGCCATCCTCGCAAGTTGCAGCTTATCCCCCGCTCTGAGAGATCATGAAAGGGTGCACATGCGACGTGCTTTGATTCAACCAAGTACAAAAGGCAAGGGAAAGCCGCAGAACTTCTGTTGAGCACATCAATCACCTACCAATCTTCAGTCATCAGAACCAGTTGTCATGGCACCTCTATCGCCGATCCTTTTGCAAGGAAAAGCACCGATCCCACACTTCATTTACGGCACAGCATGGAAGTGGGAGCATACTGCTGACAATGTATTGGAGGCTCTTGATGCAGGTTTCCGTGCTATCGACACAGCACCGCAGAGTCAGAATTACAATGAGGCTCTGGTGGGCAAAGCACTCAGTACTTGGTTAACATTGCACCCCCAAGAGGATGCAACACAGCAGGGAATCTTCCTCCAATCCAAATTTACTGACGCGAGAGGATTCAAGGATTATCCCAAAGTGTTTCAAGACAATGATTCGCCCCTCGAGCAGGTTGAAAAAAGCCTCAAACAGACACTTGCTTATCTGGGCCGCGGAGATGCAGGTCAGCCGCCACTCGACGCCCTCTTGCTGCACTCCCCGCTCCAGACAATCGAGGAAACGATGGAATATTGGGCGGCCATGGAGGCCCAGGTTCCCAGCCGAGTCACGTATCTTGGCATATGCAATGTTTCCTTGCCTACCTTTAGCCAGCTGTACGAACGCGCAACCATCAAGCCCATGATTGTGCAGAATGACTTCCGCCCCGCTCACGGATTCGATGTGTCGCTACTGGAATACTGTCGGAAGCGAGATATTGTTTATCAAGCTTACGCCGTCTTGAAAGGTAACATGACCTTGTTGGAGTCGCCGCTGGTTCGTTGGCTAGCACACGAAAGAGGTATCGGCGAGCCAGAGGCTCTGTATTGCCTTCTTCTCTCTTGCTGGGATGGCACACTGTGCATCTTGAATGGCACCAGAAACAAAGTAGTGATGGAGAAGGATCTTGCTCTTATTGAGAGAATTGGGAAACTAGACAATTACATCATCGATGGATTTTGGGAGGCCATGTCTTCATCTGAGTCAATTGACTGGCCTTCTGATAAGTCGGCTTGAGAGCAGAGGATCCAAAGTTGCTAGACAAAACTCCAAGACACTTCCACAATATCCTACTCACATCGTGTCTCTCCCAATCCGACTGAGACATACCGTTCCAAGGCCTGATAGTGCTGTTACCAGTGGGATAATCTGTCCCGCAGATGCTACAGAGTTCACGTCGCTAATCGAGTTCCATCTAAGAAAAAGCTCAATGATAACGACAAATATTCCGAGACAGATCAACTGAACCATCAACATTATCCAGTTGTTCCTCCATCGTGGAACTGGGATTGCGGGAGATGCACTTTCGACAAGAAGCCATCGTTTGAGCTCGCGGCGATTAACCCAAACACTAAGCATCATGTATGCTAGGCGAAAGACATGCACAGCCATCACAAATACAGACAATACTTGACTCATTCTGAGAAACCAGTCGAACATAGATGTAGAGGAAAAGAAGAAGACGCGCCAGTTACAAGATGCCAGTAACTATTTGTTATCTGTTAGAAACAATTTCATATACTTCGGGATTCACGACATTTTCTAGTTCAGGAACCTACCAATACATGACGACCACGGTACCAGAACCATACGCTGAGCACACTGTAAGCGAGCAGCAGGAGAGCTCGAAGAAACTCAGCAAACTTGGTAGACCCAAATCCCAACGTCTTCGTCTCTATCAGCGTCTCTATCATGATGGCAAATCCTCCCCCGGCGCCAAAAAAGGTCATGAGAAACACCTCGCCAGTATGAGCGGTGTTGGTAGTGATCTTGTGTATCGTGGCGACGAGCAAGGAAAGCTGCAGGATGCAGTTTACCACAAGCGAGTCTATCTAAATGCTGTGTAAGTACAGAGTACCAACAATGACTGCGGGGTTGCTTCAATACGACTCACTGTTTTGTCTGGCCATTTGTGATAGGCAACGACAGTGGTGAACCATGATATGTACGATGCTATCCGAACCCCCAAACCGTAAAGATCTGCATCACCTTGTGGTTTGCAATCTGCTTGCATGAGAGCACCAGTTCTGACGTTGAGCGATGTGGTAGAAAGTCAACCTGATCGTTTTGACATGTCTCTATAGGTATTTTATCTGCATCAAGATAGATATCTACTTATTATAGAGACAATCTCGTCTTTCTATGTTCTCATTTCAGCTACAAGTCAACGGAGCTACGCAGAAGCCAAGAAAGGTGGCTTGAGACAGCGTGGCAATGGAGTTTCAAATTAGGCGCCGTCTCTTTTACTCATGCAAAGTTCTCGGTCTTCCGAGCCAAGCACATACTCCATTTTGTAGGTTGGCAACCCTTGCCGTGCTCAGAAAGATGAGTGGCTTTTAGGTAATTTCGTATCATGTCGAATGAAACGAGCGGACGACTGGAAACAAAACTGAGGGTTAGTGGTGCAGGACAACTATCCTTGAAATGCGGCTGAACTTGATGATTTTTAGCGCTATGGGAGGCCTCAAATTTTAATGTCTAGGCTAAGTAGATACATGCAGCCACCGCCTGTAAGCTGGTTACACTCTCTGCCAAGAAGCTTTCAACGAGAGCCATCCTCGAGAGAAAACAATGCAGGTGACTCAAGCTCGACGTCATATTTCCATCGCAGGCCATCACACGCACATCCTTCCCCGCACTGAAACTCGATCAGATACGACACCCAAGGACGTGTCTGGAAGCGTCCTTGCTTCGCTGTCTCGTTATGCGACACGTTCCAGACGAATGAGTTGTGGTGGTAGTGTCGTAGCTTGTATGATTCGTCTTTCATACCCTGCAGGGTCATGCGTAGATCCCCATCATTGTCAACGCTGACGTCGATGTGAAAGTTGTGAAGCTGATTCCAATATCTACCCATGTAGGCTTTGAGTTCCAGTGGCTTTGTATCTTTCTCTTGTCTCTTTTCCAGCTCATCGTTGATCTTGTTCGCCAACTCTGTGCCTGTTTTGGCAGCCTTGGTGGCCAGTTCCTTGAAATCTATGTTATTGCGTCCGGGTCCTGATAGTTCGTGGATGATCAGCTGAGGAATCCAGTCGCAAGCATCACAGAGCCCAGTCGAATTTTGCAAAGCGATAATGGCTGTCTCAGTCTCGGGTAAAAGGTAAACACAAGACGTGAATCCCTGCATGCTTCCTCCATGATAGATTGTGAGACGGTTTGGGCCCCCTTGACCGATTTGAGGCATGGCAGGAAGCAGATGCTTATTGTAGTTAAATGCCCCAAGAACGGCGGGTAGCTCAGCCCGACCCCATCCAAGGCCATATGATTGCTCACGAAGAGATACAAGAGTAAGTTGACTGTGAGGACGAAGGATGTGCTTGAGCTGCTTGAACGGAGATCCTGAAGTCGACGCCGTGTTGTTGGCAAGCTGGTCGTTGGCAGCATGCATAAAGTTGCTGTAGAACTTGACGAGGTCATCGGTACAGCTTCGGACGGATCCAGCTGCTGCCATTAGAGTTTCGTCGGAGATGGTCGGAATGGGCACCTCAAATGGGGATCCATCTTGAAGAGGGAAATACGCCTTGGCTGCATTGGCGTTGTTTGGGAGGTCGTAGGCCGATGTTCGCGTCATTCCCAGTGGATCGAAGAGTTTCTCCTTGAAACAGGCTCCTAGGCTCTTCCCCTGAATCTTTTCAATGGCTCTGCCGACCATGTCATACGCGTAGTTACTGTAGAGGTAGTCGGTTCTGAAGTCGCGGACAAGAGGCTGAGATGTCCAAGTCTGTATACCTGTCGACTTTTCGAGAAGAATGTTTCCCGCCCGCTGCAACCATAAACCATCACCTCTGGCGACACCGGTGCGGTGCGACAAAAGGTCGGCGATGGTGATCTGAGAGCCGCGGCCATTGAATGCTCCTTCAAGCTCGGGGAGAATGGTAGCGATGCGGGTAGACCACTCAAGTTTGCCCTCCTCGACAAGTATTCCTGCAGTAGCCGTTGTCATGGCCTTGGTCAAAGAACCGATGAAATACGTCGTAGAGCCATCAGGGACTTTCTGAACATCGACATCGCGGAAGCCAAAATGTTTTGTGTAAACTTGTTTCCCGTGGGCTATGACAGACAGTGATAAGCCGGGCGCGCCGCCAATCTTGCAGATGCTAGAGAAATTCGACTCTAGTCCTACGAGTATATCGACTATGGTACTTTTGTCTTGCATGTTGAGAGGTAGTTGTAGAGAACAATCGTGTCTAGAAAATAGATTGACTATGGTGGGTGGTTATCAGAGCAGAAGAATAACTACCAGATACAAAGGTAACCCTGAAGTCATCTGACGTCAGCCACTTCGAGGTAAGTCTGCTATGCAGCGGCACGTATCACAGGGCATGTAAATATGGCGTGTTTCTCCCAACAGCGCCCAAACATAGTACAATTCTCCAAAGTTTCACCATCTTCCATCATTTACGGCTTTCCCTCACCGCCAAACCTAGACTCACACCCTCAAAATGTCTGACCCCACATTGTCATTGACATGGATCATACAGGGAATTTCAGATGATGGTTCAAACAACTTATTAATTGTCCCCCAAAGTTACCATGGTCACGGCTATCCTCCTCTTCATCTTTTCTGTGTACTAGACAATGAAAACGACTTCCAGGCTCTATCGCATGCGTGGAAAGCTTGCCATCAGCCTGCGGTGAGACGAGCCCGCGATGATATGCTAGAGATTATTCAAACACGACTTGAAAACTGGAGTAATTCGAGGGCCATTCGATTACTACTCAATAATATCGCAATGGGCTCTACCATTCATATATCGTCTATATCAGACCCAGCACAAGAGGCAACGATATGGCTTTCACCCAACATTTCCTTACAAGAACGTTATCTGACTTTACGCCGTCTGAGTGGTCTATGGGCCTCGTATTCGCTAGAGTATCCGCCGTGTCTTGATATCCAACAGATAAAATCAGTGAGACGGCTGCACGATTCGGTATCGCTTGTCACAATCCCGAATGAGCCTCTCATGGTTTTCAAGAGCGCAGTCTCTATAGTATCTCGGATGTACCATGAGTTGAGAGAGCTTCTCCGGATGCCTCACCATCCCAACGTGATAGGGAAACCGCGATATATCGTCACCAGAAACGGCAAGGAAAGAGAGGAGCCAGTCGTCTGTGGCTTTATACTAGAGTTTCACTCTGGAGGCACGCTTCTCGATAGACTGTCATGTTCCTCAACATATCCTCGCATCACCACCAAAGACAAGCTCAAGTGGATCCGGCAGATACTACAAGCCCTCCGACACATTCATTGCCCTGGTGGCAGTTTCTATCCTGAGTTGAGATTAGAGAACATCATGCTTTCTCACAAGAACGACATCGTCTTGGTAGACCTGGAACAATTTGGAGGGCCCGAGCGCTGGTTGCATCCGCATCTTGGAAGGATAAAGGAAGTATATAATGATAATTGGAAACACAGTCGGGTCAACCCATCCTGCATGCCCTCAAGCATCTTCTACTCCAACCCAGCGGCAGGCTACATGTTACCATTTGCGAACGCATCCGGCCTGGAAAGACAGACGTTTGAAAACTACAGCCTTGCCAAGGTGATGTGGTGCATCTTTGAAGAGCAAACAAACTCGGCGACAAGACTTGATGGTGACTCTACTTCAAACTCTGGTGAACCGCAGATCATGTTTCCTCATTTTGAAAAGACACCAGAGAGGATGAGATATTGGATTTGGGTCTGCACACGCTCGAGTCGTGAATGGGGAGACATGATGTGTAAATGTGAAGATGGTCAGCCGGATATTTGTGAGCACTTGGGTGCAAAGCTCCAGACGAACAACATGGCTTGTATAAGTCTGGAAGAGGCTGAGGAATATTTACATGGTGTATTCGGCGATTTGAATATCTATTAATAGGAAGACAGCTTATCACGAATTTTCAGGTTTACTTTGTCCTTTTGGTCTCGTCTACACCAGATACAACTTGACTGAAAGCGTTTGGATTACCTAAACACAGTTAATCCTTTTCGGGACAGACTGGACAGCTTTCGCATGTAGTGGCATTCCTGACGATAAGGTTTCCATCTTCAATCAAACTTTTCAAGCATTATGACTCCAATGCTTACACGGGAGTAGCAGCATACATCACGTCGCGTACTTACCCTGCATCAGGATAACTTGACAAACACCTTTTGGCCATGTTTGAAGAAAGCCACTACCTATGGGCTGCTCGATTTATATACTTGATGCACTTTCCTAGAGTTAAAATACAGGCTGAGCGTTGTGCTTCATTAACCAGAATTATTTAACATTAACAACCACAGTACGAAAGGTTCGACTAATTCAACTCCCCGTGTCTTATTCTCCGACATATGAATCAAGTTTGTGACGTCAGTTTAACGCGGCTAATTTATTTACATGATGATTGATACAATCCAAAGTCTAACACTAACCTTCTCCTCACTCACCCTGCAGCTTCGAGTCATTGAAAACGTCCATCGATTTACAATTCGCCTCCTACAAATGGAGAAACAGCGATAAAAGCCGGTCTAGGCCATCGATTGGCAGACGTTTGCACTATCTTTATCTAGGCCTAGTGTTGGCGGTTTCTTGCATCCTCTAGCCAGTAACTTGACGATGTGGCTTGCTTCGAGGCCTGCACGATTCAGCTTAGCTTGGGGATATACCGATTCATAAACCTCTTACGTAGTAGCTTGCGATGAAACGTTTGGCGCAATTTATTTTAGTTTATCAGCCACAAAAGTCAATGGAAACGGGGGTTACTTTGCAGTCACTGGAGTGTAGGTTTCAGTGACAGTAAAAAGGCTGACCGACATAATTGTCTTTACCGATGTCGCGTTATGATGTTATGATACGCGAGTTGTAAACTTACCATGGTTCACATCGCCTTTGATACGAAAAAAATGACTTGTTACCTACGGAGAAATCGATCGCGATTGTTTTTCTAGAGATGCAGATCTCCGGAGCCCGATCGCCGGGATTTCATGACTCGACCGGTAGAGTCCGATCTCCTTCGGGTGACTAAATGCTAGCGATACAATTTAGTCTAAGATCACTAGCAGGGAATATTCTACGCAATCTCTTTGAACCCGTTTCACGCCGATATTTAATCAACACGATACTTTAAGATCGTGGACTGAATACGGCACCTCGCGACTCGTACAGTATGTCTTGAAGGGACAGAAAACAACTGTGTGGCGGGTTACTGTCACTGAGATGGACGGGATCTACACTCAACTTGCTTTTGACCCTCCCTTGCCTACTCAGCGCATCACACCCATTCGCATCCCTTGAGTCTAGTCCAATCAGTAGTAACCCGCGACCTATCTACTCCAGGATTAGACTCCAGACTACTGCGGAGGCTCCAATCTTGTCATCAACACTTCTTCTCTTAGTGAACAACCATGGAACAGTCTTGCATTAGTGCATCCTCCTGAAAAAACACTCTAGGAGAGTTTTGCGCGGCATAAAGTATGACTAGTTCCCCGATATCAGGATGTCTGTAGTCCTCCACATATTGTTTTTCCTTTTGTCATATTTCGCGAAAAATGCCCGTCTCCGAACATCGGCCGTCCTTCCTTATTGAGGCTTGGACCCTCTATGCCATTGGCACGTCTATTATCTTTACACGCTTTGCAGTGCGATTCAAGACTGTCGGACTCCGTGGACTACAGGGCGATGACTTCTTTTCACTTCTGGTCCTGCTGTTTTATACAGTGGATGCATTTACAGTACATATGATTTGTATGCATGTCGACAGCTCTCATTGTAATATTTGCTCACGCTTTCTAGATTTCCTGGGCACGAATATCGAAGGTGGCGCCGCAGCGAAAACACACAGTACGTCCATTCGATCACAACAAGAAGTATAGAAAAGGAAGCTCATGGTCATCCAGCATTGACCGACGATGAACTCGACCAGTATATCAGGGGTTCTAAACTACAACTCGCAGCCTGGTACGCCTACACGGCACTGATTTGGTCTCTCAAGGGCACTATGCTGTGCTTCTTTTCTCGCATGACGATCGGTACATGGCACAATGTTTTTGTCAAGACAGTCTCTGTTATTTGCGTTGTCTCATATGCCGCTGTTTTCCTTACAGTATGTATCACAGCCACAACGCAGTGAGCTTTACTGACGCGATTGTAGATCACCTTTGGATGCTTTCCCTATCACAAGAACTGGCAGTAAGTTTGGAGGCCTCTGGATATTAACAAATTTGCTAACAAATTACAGGGTTCTGCCAAGTCCCGGACGTATGTTATACAACTCTCATGTTTGAAAGGGAACTAACGCATTATAGTGGTTTGCACTTTAAAGATGCAAAACTTCTTGGTCACAACTGTACTAAACGTCTTGTAAGTCACTCTCGCAAGGGTTACAATGTTTTTATCTAACTTTCCTAGGACTGACGGTCTCATTCTTTGTATTCCCTTACCTCTTCTCTGGAAGCTCCAGGTTCCACTTCGCAAGTAAGTGTTATAATTAATCTCCCATTTCCAGCTATGCTAACAGGACACAGGAAACTCGTTGTCGGACTTCTTCTCTCCTCGGGCGCCTTCGTCATCGCAGCAGCCATCACTCGAGTCGTCCTCACCCTCTCCGCCAATCCTTCCGCACTCACAATTAACTCATGGGGTGTACGCGAAACCATCGTCGGAATTCTCACAGTCAACATCCCCATCCTACGACCATTATTTTCTAAGGCCTTCTGGACGGGACAGTCTGTATCCAACCTCGGTTCTTCATACCGAACACAAAACCGAACAGCGGGTACTCGTGGCAACGGAACGACAGACTTGGGCCCCTACGAGCTCACGCCAAGTATCAATGAAGGCGCAAAGCCAAGCGATAGAGGCAGCCAAGATTCCATCATACCGAGAAACATCAAGTTGGCGGATATCGTTGTTTCCAAGACATACAATGTCACTCATGGCAATGGCGTTGACAATGGGTCGTGGTATGGTGATCACAACGGTGCGTCCAAGGCTTCTGTGCACGCCGAGTCACCCGTATAAGGGGACATTACGCCTCAGGGCAGGAGTAGGGTTGGCGATAAAATGTACAAGTTATAATAGAGTAAACGATATCTTCTCTTCGATAGTATAAACGCAAAGCACATGAAGATAGATGTGCAATAAGCAACCAAGTGGATCAACTCTTGACTATTCACTGCTCTGGTGGTTCCAAAGTGTGGCCCATGGGTAACCTAACCTGTCTGTTTGAAGCAAGGCCTTTGATCTTCCCGTTCAGATCTTGATCACTTCTTGGCAATACTCAAACGAGAAAACAAAGGCGTCAGATTCGTCAGTTGGTTTCTTCTGTGCGCTCAGCGACCCACTTACCCCTGACGGACCGACGGGACTATTGAACCTTGCTTACACGGCACTTTCACAGCCAACTACAGCTCTTCCCAGTCTTGGAACTAGACTCAATTCAAGTTCAGCTACGACTAGCTTCCTCGAACTATCGTTTTACAGATCTTGGACCTGTAAATGATATTCAAATGCGCATAGTAGCAAATAGAATTAATCTCAATTAATTTCAAGCATATTGTCATGAATAAATGTCACGTCTCATGAGCAGAAACTTGTTTTCACTCCCTCCAACCTTTGCTGTTCATACACTCGTTTACCGTGACGCTGCCCGTTACTCTCATTAATATTCAGGATGCGTTTCGTCTCATTTGCCACTGTTCTTGGCGCTGCGCTACTCCCTGCAGTTAATGCTCGCCCTGCTTGTCGTCCTGATACGTCTGCTACGTCCGGAGTATCTGCGACCTCTGTTGCTACCACTACTGCTGCCGCTGTCGAAACTTCAAGCACCGAAGCTGCTACTACCGTAGACGCTTCTACGACTTATGAGACTACTACCGCCCTGGAGACTACAGTTGTCGTGTCCGCGACTGACGAGACTACGACTGCTTTGGAGACAACTGTTGCCATTTCCGAAACGGCCACTTCGGACTCTACCGCTCTGATCCCAACTACCACGGCCGAGACTCCTGCTGAGACCACCACGGCCGAGACAACTGTTGCTGAAATTGTGACCAATTCAGCTGAAACAACTATTGCTGAGATTGCGACCACAACTGCGGAAACCACTCTAGCCGAGATTACAACTACTACAGCTGAGACTACTGCTGTCGAAATTGTTACCACTGCAGCTGAAACAACTCCAGCTGAGATCGCAACTACCACAGCCGAGACAACCCCTGCTGAGGTTGTTACCACCACCACTGAAGCTGCCACAACCACCACCGCCGAAGCCGCCGGTCCAACCAACTTTGTTAAGAACGGTGGTTTCGAAGACAACACAAGCAACGCCTGGACTCTACTAAACAGCGACATTGCAAACAACCCTGGAAACGCTCACACCGGCGGCCAATACCTGTAAGTCATCCTCCCCATTCTTCCAAATCACAACCCTAACAAAACATAGCGAATTTTACGTCAACAACGACTTTGCCAACGGACAGAACCAAGCCTCCCAGACCATCAGCGGCCTCAGTACCGATCGCCAATACGGCTTCTCTTTCTACGCTAGTGTCTTCGGCACCCCAGAACCTGTCATCATTCCTAGTACCCTCTGTCACATTCAGGCGCGGCAGGGAGGTGCAGTGATTGCCCAATTCCCGCTGGACTTGAACAGTGTCGATTACTACGACATTTACAAGGTTAACTTTACGCCTTTGAGCAGCGATATTGATCTCAGCCTGCGACTTCGCTGTACCAATGGCCGGAGAGTTACGCTTGCTCTTGGTATAGATGATGTTGCTATTGGTGATGTTTTCTAGACAGCAGATTGGGTTGTTCTGTTGTCGTTGTGACAGCTTCTCCTAGATCACATTGCTCACCATGGGGCTCAGTCGACAAAGTTCTAGTCAGGCTATTTTTCTCACAGATAACTTGTTAATGATATGGTATATTTTTCTATGGTGATCTCTTTTGTAAATCTATATATGGAAGTAATAATTCATCATCCCTACTTAAGGGCATTGATTCACGAAGATGAAGTTGGCCCAAGTGAATACACATAAAGGTACAACAAGAATTATCCCGGGTTCAATATGCATGACATTAATAATGCGTTCTATTCTAACTAGTTTCGAGGCAATATGATCATGTCTGGGCCGGCCCAATAGCAACATCTAGATTATCAGGTATACAGGGTAGTAGTACTCCAACTAACAGATGCCCATACCACCTGATATATCTCTAACAAGATGGTGATGATACATGGACTATTAGAGATATTCCCATGACTCAGGGTTCTCCTCTTACTAAACCTTATGCTTAGGGAACATGGCAATCCATTTCTCAATCTGCTTGATCCCAGCTTCTTGAACCGCCTTGACCTCAGGCCAAATACTACCAGCGTTGCGGTACGTATCAGTGCAGTGATTCCCCATAGGGTTGATGAAGTGCTTCACATAAGTGCTGTTACCAAGAATCCCCCCAGGTCTTTGATCAGAAGCAAATGATGCTGCCCTCCAAGGATCAAACTTTCCATTCACCAAGACCGTCCTATTCAGATACCCAATCGGATCACTCCAACCACCGTATCGTGTATTCCATATATCAGCAGTCTTTCCCTTCGCCAAGCCAAAAGTTTCTCCATTCGGACCAGTGGGGAAGTAACGAGCACAGGTCTTTCTGAAGTAATCAGTATTGACCAAACGGGAGACCAGTGTTGGTGTTCCCTTTGGTGAACCCGTTTGCCAGTTTTCATCGGGTTCGTTGCAGAAGAGCCACTGGGCTTGCAGAGTATCGACGATGCTTGGAGCATCCAGACCCTTGGTAGCATAAACTAGACTGTCGGCGTCGCCGAAGTTGAAGCAGCCTGTGTTGTTCTCGCCTTTCCAAGGACCTTGTTGCTCGCATCGTCCTGGGATCCAGACCTCTTTTGTCCAGCGAGCATATCCCTTCAGAGCTTTGTCAAGTCCAACACCTTCTGCACCAGGAAGCTTCGATTTGTCTGTGGTATCAACGGCGTTTTCGACGTAGTCGCAGAATTGCCATGTGTCGCCTATACGCAAACTAGCTCCTTGAAATGTCTGTGGCCCATAGTTCAAGAGATTCATAAAGTCGTCGTTATGTTTCAGATCTGGAGCACCAAAGTCCGTCTTGATCTTCTGAATGTCATCCGCCGATCCTATAAAGTCCGTTAGCAGCTACGGAACCTAGTGGAGTGTCGATCCATCTTACCGTTCAGCATCACATCGTCCAGATGTTCAATCACCTTCTCCACATCTGCCGTGCAATTCTTGGGCAAATACGCCTTGGCAGCATCAAAGTACCTCCAGTAATTTGGAATCGCCTGAGGCGGTGCACTCGATGCCCAGGAAGCCCAAAAGGTATCGGGAGACTCCTTCTGAGAGAACATCACACGGTTACCTTGAGCAGAACAGCCGGTATGAACCCAAGGAACCTGGTCAGGTCTGGAACCACCGTTCTTGGCGAATGGTAACTCAGCAGTCTTTGCAAAGTGGATCTTGTCTCGTACCATCTGGTCTTCAGTGTAGTATTTCATATTTTCGGTTGTCAGCTGATCATAGGGTGAAGATTTTCCAAAGTAACGGTCTTCAAGCATGATCATGACCGCTCCGATGCGTCGAGCAATCATTCCACCTATAACGTAATCATCATGGAGCCAGAACTTTACTTGTTCAGCTTCGGCATCGAGGGGCGATATGAAAACGACGGGCGGGTTGCTGCCGTTGGCATAGTTCAAGCTGTACCAGTATCGCTGCTCAAAGGTGCCGAGGGATGGGTTATCGTGGTCAACGAGTTGGTGGAAGACGCCATCCACGACACCGGCCGTGCTATCAGCTTGGCGAGCATGAAGTTGAGCTTTTGCAGGGGTTTCGAAACGCGCTTCTTGCTTTAAGCTCAACCCCTGTCCGTGCTGGAGAAAAACGGCGATAGCCGCAAGGCTGTTGAGGAGATGCATTTCTTATTGCAGTTTGAGAAGCATGCAGGAACATAGGTGACAACAGATGGGTATTTACGATCTTTTAAGTAATTGTTCTTTACTCATTACCGAAGACTCGGCAGTCCGGTGTCTCGAATAAATTACTTAGGCTATAGTATAAACTCAAAACAACGCGTTAGTAAACTCAATTAAATTACGTCGAATGCCAATTGCAAGTTCCAGCTGCCATTCTCTGACAAGTCTATAATGCTGAAAAATAAAAGTGATTTTTAGATATTCTTGTTTATATACCTTTTCGCATAGTAATGCCAAGATAATGATGTGCAAGATATATATGGATCACGAAATTAACGTGGGTCGTTTCACAGCCCGATTGCAAACTGAAAACATGCTTACAGACCACTATTTACTACCTTGCAAACATCAAAAACTCCTACTGCATGAAAATTTCTACTTCCAATCCGCTGGGTAGACAGGCCATCATCATCTCGTTACGTTGGAGGGTAACATCTGTTGCAACAGCAAAGTCGTGATAGTGGAGTCGCCGCAATGTCGCGTCTGTTTTGGCGAACTCTAAATGTAAATCTAATCTGACTTGGGAAATATATTCGTTGGCGGGCCCGGACCGCATAGCTAGTTGTTTCTTTCAGCTGGCGACTAAACTATTGAAAAAAGCAATGAGCTGATACTGCCGTGTGCATCCAAAGTCAGGCATGTAAATGATGATGTTTGCAGATGGTAAGCTGAATATGGACAATTATCGTTCCCAAAGTGTTATAAAACCTGGATGAATTCCAGTAAATATATCTGTTATCCTTCAGTCCATCTCATACATCTAGTATAGTCTTATACTCCAGTCTGATACAGACCTTGTCAGGATGGCTGTCCTTCGTTTTATTACCGTAGCACTTGCTGCCATCACCAACGTCGCCAATGCCGTTCCTACCGACGCAACCAAGCGACAAGACAGCAACTTGCCCTTCCCACTAGCTCACTTCACCAACACAGTAGCGTCCGTCCAAAACACCTACTGCGGACCGACTGCCAACACACCTGGTGTCAAGTTTGGTGATCAAACCTTACTTCATGCCATTGGCGACGGCGATACTGTTCAACGTACCAACATTTATCACTCCGAGAGCTTGGGCATAATCGTCGCTTCCCAGGGCACAAATCTGTCAAGCATTGTCTCTCAATCCCACAACATTCAAGCTATTCCCATTATCCCAGATGCAAGACTTGGTCTGCCCTTTGGCTCAATGGTCTTTGCGGGGTGGCAAAATGCTTGGTCCAAGGGCTGGACCGATGTCAGTGCAGCACTGGCCGACACTATCAAGCAATTCCCCAATGACCAAATCATCGTCACGGGACACAGTCAGGGAGCTGCCATCTCACTGCTCACTGCATTGGCCATTCAGAACCAGTTCGGCAATGTCAGTACTATCCGGGAAATCATTGCTTATGGTCCCCCCCGCGTGGGAACCCCAGCGTTCGCCGACGCATTTGATACTATCTTCCCTGGAAAGTACACGGGCGTTGTTAATGGTGACGATTGGGTTCCTTCTCTCCCATCTCAACCTATCTACCGACACCCCTCTGGAATGGTTTGGATCAACCCTGCCAACTCAACATCGTGGAAGTACTATCCAGGCCAGGAGAACCCCGACGGACCTGACTCAAGAGTAATCCAGATGTTTTACCCAGGAACGCTGCAGTTCAACTGGGGAGACCATCAGGGAATTTACATGCACAGCTCTATGGGCACGACTCAAGGACCTTGCCCTGCTCAGGTTGGTGGGTTCTAATATGTGCTTGATTATTAGCAGCAAACACCACACTTTATGGGTTTGAAAGAGCCGTATTAGTTATCATCTGCTTGAATAATCCGGAACCTAATTGAGTTAATTATTTTGCGGCTACACAATGTACATATACAGCAACGCACATCTCAATACAAGTTAATGTAAAACTATGACAATTCATTTTTCCTTTCTTATTCAATGAAAATAGAGAAGTACTTGTTGCATCACAAAGAGGAGAGAAAATCTTAGTTCTGTAATGTTAGTTTCAAATTGTGCTAAAGAAATGTGAGGCCTATGTATTATATGACCTTTTTGCCTATGACTAGGTCTAGAGTACCGCATATATCCACAGTCTGATGACTATTCGTTCTGCTAAAATGATTATTTCTCTTGTTCTGATGACAAAGCAGATTTATCTCAACATTCTTGCTCGGGTTTCTCACCGTGACTCCTCTCAAAATGCGGGGGTTCGACACAACCAATCCATAGCAACTTCAACTCAAACCAAAACTTCAAAATGTCTACTAAACCATCGTTTGACTCCCTTCCTCTCCGTAAAGACGGTCCTCCCGGCAACGCTTGGGGCCTTTTCGGCGAAAATGACGAATGCGGCATGCTCAACCTCTTGACTCCTGACGTCGTAGCAAAAGCTGCTTCAGAGATCCGCGATGGCGTTCGAGTATCTACAGACTGGCCTCTGAATCGAATGTCGCGACCTTGTTTTGGCCGTGCACCTTTTAAGCATGAGATTAAGACAAAGACCCCTCGTGCAGTAAATGATGATACTTTGACGTTTAATACGCAGAGTAGTTCCCAGTGGGATGGTTTTAGGCATTATGCGTATCAGAAAGAGAAGCTTTGGTTCAATGGGAAGACGCTTGATGAGTTATTGTCGTCGGATATCAACGGTATTCATGGTAGGTCTTTGGATCTCCATAGACAGATTTAAGAGCTAATCGGTGTAGCCTGGGTTGACCGTGGTGGTATTGTTGGACGTGGAGTTCTTCTGGACTATGCCTCTTGGGCAGACAACAACAACATCCCCCTAACCCCCTTTGAAACCAAGTCGATTACAGTCACAACCCTAAAGGAAGTCGCCCAAAGTCAAGGCACAACCATTCAACAAGGTGACATACTCTTCATCCGAACAGGATGGGTCCGAGCCTACGAAAAGCTCTCTGATGGCGAGTGCAAGGAATTGGCAGATCACAAGGTCCCGCCTGCTCATGGCATTGAGTCCTCAGAGGAAACCCTGAGATGGCTCTGGGACCAAGGCTTTGCAGCCGTTGTTGGTGACCAGCCTAGTATGGAAGCGTGGCCTTGTCAGAATACCGATTTCTATCTACATGAATGGCTTCTAGCGGGTTGGGGGATGCCGATTGGAGAGTTGTTCGATTTGGAGGCTTTGAGCCATGAGTGTGAGAAGAGAAAGAGATGGTCTTTCTTTTTCTCGAGTATGCCACTCAAGGTAAGTTACTGTCAGTTCTGTCTTGTTTCTTAAACGTCTAATGTCAATAGGTTCCTGGAGGCGTAGCTAGTCCACCAAATGGCGTCGCGATCTTTTAAGAGTCTCGTACAAATGCAATGCGATATCTTGCTAATTCTGGAACTAAAGGATAATCGTACAAGCTCCATGGCTATCTAAATGTATCAATCATAATTCCAAATGAAACCACTCATCTGATCCCAATATAAGCACTAACGAATCTCGAAACGAACTTCTTCCAAATCATCACCCAAGTCCTCCACCGTCTTGATCTTGTCCTTGGTCCAGCCATACATATATGCCTGACTCACATACTCATACCATGTGTTCTCGCCGCTTGACTTTCTTCTTAGCAGAACAAGTTGTTTACAGCCTCCTACAACCGTCACCACTAGTCCTTCTCCCCCTTCACGACTTGGTGCAAGGCCAAAGTACCCCTTCTCAGTGCAAACAAGGTCGTAGTCATAGCGGTGGTGGCTCTCCATTTTCCTGCAGATATCGAGATCAAAGACTTCTGATTCCTTCGACGACTTTTCCCAGGCCTGGATCCCATCTTGCAAGAAATCTGGAGGAGCCTTGAAGATTTCTGATGTCTCGTTTTCCGTCATCAGCCGCCAAGCCACGTATGCTGCAAAACTCAAATCATCGTCCGTTGGACAGTCATCAAGCCTCATCAGAGTGCTTAGCAGAGCAGCCAAGTTTGTCTTTGAAGAGTCCCTTCCAAGGCCTTCATGAGATCCAGACTGTGCACTGTGTCTTCCAATGCTTGGGTATATGTCATGCACCCCACGCCCTGAAGCCGCCATGTATCGAATAACTGTCTTCACCACATCCATAGTGCTCTTGTCATTCGTGACAGGAACCTTGCAGTTGAGCTTATCAATAACGTATCCATTAACGTGAAGTGATGTTTGCGTCGTCGTTGGTTGCCCACATAGTAGTTTATCGTACTTTGCTTTGTCTGTAGGGAAAGGATGGGCAATGGAAATTGGTGGTTTACTGAAATCATATACCCACGAAGGAAGTGTTATCCTACCTCCAGTTGCGATAGATTGATTAATCGGATCAAGAAGAGCCCAAAGGCCGTCGCCACCATCGTCGGAAATGATGTACCGGTTCGCGTGGATATAAATTTCCTCAACAGACTTGTTGTAGTCTTCTTTTGGAGCTTGAACAGGTTGCGAATCTTTTTTTCGTTTCCTACTCCCAAAAGCAAGCCCTAAAGCTGAAAACACCTTGTCTCGAGGATCCCCGACTTCGCATCTCGACATTGCCCATAGCGCGACTTGAAAACTCAAACATCCTGCTAAGCAAAAATAAGTGTCGTTGACAATGATCGCGTCCATGGAGGCGCAGTAGTCCATCTGCAATGCGCTATAAGCCTGGAGGGCCGACTTGAATGCATCCCAGGAAGATTGGCGTGTCCCACATATGACTATGCCTCGTGACCCTGCTAGGAGCATTTCTTGGAAGACCCAGGCTCGTGTAAAGTAAGATCTTCGATACAACTTGTGCCATGCTTGCCAAATTTCCGGGACAGCCTTCGTTTTCTCCATTATATCTTGGATCTTCGGTAGAGCAAGAAGTAGGTGCCTGTCGACAAAGTCGGTAGGCTTGGGTTTGATATCTAGCGACTCTTGTACCTCCTTTGTAGCACGAGAAAGAATCGGAATTGAAGCAAATGCTAGACTTGAGGCGTACTCCTCTTCACCAATCCACATCAACACCGAAGTGGCCTTTGAGTAGATTTCGTACATCATAGAGACTTGGACGCCACGCTCTGAAATATCTCGTTGATTGATGCATATGGCATCAACCCACAGAGTCCTTGTTTCCGTTTCGGATCGAAGTGTCTCCAACGCTGCGTAACAATTCGGAGTGACTAGGATACGATCTCCGCCGCAGCTAGTGGGTACTGTGCCAACCTTTCCTTTCCATTCGTATGAGAGAGCTTCGAAGGAAGGTGACTTGGATAGCTCCTATGTTGCCAATGGTTAAAAAGTATTCATAGTTGACGAGAGGGAGGGAACTAGGCATACCACTTGGATCAGTGAAAAGCAGACAACATTTCCTTTTTGCCCTGGTTGAAGTTCTAATACCCTGATGAATCCTTGTGGGAGAGGCCGATACTCAAAGGACGTCTTGGGGTCTTTCCGTTGTTTCTCGGCGATCTTCAGATACTGGACATCACGACGCAACTTCTGGGCCTCAAGCAGAAGCTTGACGGTGGACTGTCGGCCCTTTTCCTTGGCATATGACAGAGCTGTCCGGCCTTTGTTGTCTTTACCATCCAGGTCGGCACCCATATCAATAAGAGACTGAACCACAATATCCTTGCCTGACTGAGCTGCGACAATGAGTGGGGTCTGGTCAGTGTCTTCCAAGTGGTCGATGTCTGCACCATACTTGGCCAACAGTTCCACCATCGCGGCTTGTCCTGTGCGGATAGCGACATATAAAGGGGAGAACTTCGAGCCTGGTACAAGATCACAGCCAGCTCCATTCTTCAAAAGAGTCTCGGTGACATGCCATTTGCCTTCCATCACCGCATGAAGCAAAGGAGTGCGTCCTGTTTGACCAGCCATTCTCACGTTCACACCCTTCTTGAGAAGGATGTCAATGATGGGCTCGAAGCCTCCTGACGCTGAAACCTCTAAGGGGTGAGGTAGACTGCTATTGCCCACCTCTATTTTGGCACCTCGATCCAAGAGAATCTCCACAGCATCTGCATGTCCCCCTTTAACCGCGAAAGTAAGGGGCGTTGATTTCATCCAACCTTTATGCTCGATATTAGCATGATGATTGCAAAGCAGATCAATTATAGTCTTGTTGCCTTTGCTTGCAGCGAGGCACAGGGCTGTATCTCCATATTCGTCAATCCTGTCGATCTGAGCACCGCTTTCGATCAATATCTTTACCGCGCATGCTTGATTTAGACGGGCGGCATGCACCAGTGGTATTCCTTCTCTATTTTTTCCATCAATGTTTGCTCCAGCTTTGATTAATCGGAGCATTTCTGGTATGGCACCATCCGAGGCTGCTGACACGAGCTGGTCGCCGTAGATGGGGTCGCCGCATTCATCTGCAGAATTGGTATCTTTTTCTTTGTTGATAGGGAAAGTTCTCCCGTTGTATTTGTCCACGACGTCTCCATCCTTGCTGTCCTCTCCTCCTGGCAAACCTTGGCCCAAGTTCGAAGCAGTGAGAAGGTCGGGGCATACCAGCTTCTTAGCAGAGGGCACCTTCTGAGGTTCCATAGCGATGGTGCTGCGTTTCGTGCCTCTGTTATGGCAATGACGGAATTAAAATGGAAGTCAGTTTTAGTAAAGTCAAGGCTTTGATTCAAATCAAGATTTTGAATGTCAGGGAAAGAGAGCAGAATATGGTTTTTTACTTTACGGGGAAACAGCACACTCACAGAACGTAATCGCGATTACCCAGGCTGATTCGGACGGATTAAGGAGTCGTTGCTGCCCAATTATACATTTCTCATTGAGTCTGAGGTGGCGGTGCCGGGCAGAAATACTAAGCCTCAGTTATGTTGTGACATGCCAGATGTTGGTGGCGCGGAATCTGACAGGGAATTAGTTGCGGAGAAAGCCTTGTGAGTCTTTATGCAGGCTAGTCATCTTGGGCGCGGATTCACAATAATCAGGCTACTAATGCGGCTACAGATATTTTCCAAGGCTCTCACATCCTGGCAGTATCAGCATACATCCATGTAGGTCGTCAGAAGTACACAAGAGACTTACTCCGCCAAGCTGAAAACATCGTCCCAGACAACGATCGAAACCCCGCATTATCATTTAACTTTCTTCGGTGTCTCGTCGAGTTATAGTTATGCCTGGTCTACCTAGATTTTCTGGCTGTCGCGGCAAACTTGATCTCAGTAGTTAACCTATCACTCAGTCATCTCGTGATGCTCCAAGCACGTCCAGGACGTCAAAGACGTCAAAGATGCACGCATCCTACTCCTTTTAGTCACATATAAGATTTGCTTCCAGAATGAAAGACTTGAAGATCTATTGGCGATGATACATAAGGTACCAAACTGCAAGCCCACATCAAACTAAGTCCCATTATGGGGAATAGAGTTAATCAAATCTTACTCTCGCCTTGGAACGCTTCAAAGGATTCTTGCTCTCCTTCACAGACTTACTACCTGGCTCCAGCGGTGGGTTACAGACACTGGGATCGTTATCAGCAGGAAGTCTAAGTTCGACAAGACCAAAATAGTAATCGAGGGCTTCAGAGAGACCGCCATTATTTGATCCAGACGACGTATATAATGCTGGACCATCGAGCACCTCGCCGCCATTGATCCCTCTCAAGTCATTGTTTGTGCTTGATCCCCCGCATTGGGATTCTGTTTCTTTCTTTGCTGAATCTGTCGTTGTTTTGTCGTAATTGAAATTCTTTCGCACTTTATCCCGCACCCATCGTCGGATCTCTTTGGCCTGTGGCACAATAACTTTATTCTCGGCTTGTTTGACAGCAATGTCGAGGCCCTTGGCCTCACAATCACATCCCATATTGGCCGGGGCACGGCATATGGCACAGTCCGGATCCATCCTAATTACCGCAAGTCGTTTTCCTTTGTCTTTAGGTTCTGATGGCTCTAAAGCGGGAATATATTCTACATGTCGTCTTGAAGATGTTTCGTCTTCTGAATCTTGACGGGTAGGGGATTGGAGAACAAGATCATCCTCGTGTTCATCCGAGTCCCAATTTTCATACGCGTCCACCTCAAATGCGGATTGAATTGTGCTTCTTTTGCCCGGACCAGAGTCGCTCATATAATCATTCTGATCATCAAATCCGTCTTGTTCAACAATGTCTTCATAAGAGGGCGGTAGTGATTTGAGTGCCAAAAGTCGCATGTGGCCCACGACGTGGTTTTCCATCGGCATATCCGTCTTTTCAAGGCCACAAAGAGGACAAGCTATGAATAATGGCCCTATCGTATGAGCATTGCGATCTGCCAGCACGTCAAGCTGGGCATCTGTGAGTTTACGAGGATGACTCGTTTTCATGTGATTGACGTAATCAACTCTTGTTTCGGCCATGAACTCTCCGTGGGCTTTCGATTTACAGCGCCATCGCAGGGTGTGTTCTTTCATATGCTTGATCCACATATTACTGTGAGAGTATAAATGCTCTGGCGAATCGCAATTCTCAAAGAGACAGACATAGGGATCAAGGTCGTTCTTGACATGAAGCCTACAATTAGTTAGTTCACCATTCCCTGGCCGCCAATTGAAGCGATGAGCGCTAGGAGAAACTTGAGAAAACTTACTTCCACTTCTTCTCATCAAGCACTTCACGGATTGGTAAGACGTGGAAGCAATATGGGCAGGTGACCTCAGCCACTGCTTCGATGCAACTTTCCCATGCCTGAGCCAAAGCGAGATCTCTTCCGAAATTAGCAGCTGCGTTTTCAATTCCCTCCACAGTCTCTTCAGTAGGCTCTGCCACATAGTCATCGGGTGGAGGCGATACTAGCGTTTTCCTGTACTGTAGTTCAATATTCTTTTTCTCTCTGTTGTACCTTCGCATAAGACCAGCAGTAGGTGGTGGAGGAAAGCAGAGTTCATCATTGCTACTAAGCGCAACCGTCTGCGATACTGAGATGACAGAAGGAACAGTGGCCCGTTTGAAATTCTCCGGTGAGAGAGTTGTTGCTGTTTTAGTGATAGACTGAACTTGGCTCCGACTGGACGCTTCCACGACACGCCGCTTCATGGGCCCTTGTGCTATTTCTTCTGTTGGTTCTGGCCTTGGATGCGATATGACGGGCTTTGCAACGGCTGCTTGAAGACGAATTGGGGCTCTCTCATAACGTTCACGACGGTAAAGAATCTGTTTCCGCCGAAGAATCATGGTGGATGCAAGACGTATACGAATATCTTCGCTTGTTCCAGAAAATCGGTCGCGTATGTAATTCATAAAAAGCTGTCGCAAAAACGGCTCTGCGTCATTCCCTTCATCGTCTCTGATTTTGAAAAAGTTGACAGCTTTGGCGTTTTGCGTCTCTTTACTTGCGCGACGGATGGTATTTGAGATTTTGTGAAGTAAAGTGATCTCATCCCGCAGGTTGTCCAGTGTATCATTGAATTCTTGCAAGGAGTCTGCCAGTTGTTGCTCGGTCAACTCACAAAGGGTAGAGTTGATAAGTCGAGTACCTGTCAACAAGGCATGATTAAAACCAAAACTAAATGACCCAATGCCTGGTATTTGAGACTTGGAACTGCCACCTACATGACTTGATCCGGTAATTGAGTGTCTCCAATAAAGCAACAATGGCATCCTTGACATCAGGAGCCTCTCTCAAGCGATTATCCAACGAAGCTTTGCTCGCACTGAAGACATTCAAATTGGCTGCCCAAAGAGAGAACCTCGCAAGTTGATCCTCAACTCGCACTAGTGACGGTGATAGTCTTGAGGTGAGAGACGCAGTGACCTTGTCAGCCTTGCCAGTACTGTTGAGGCATTTTTGAAAGGACTCGAGACATGACTTGGCGCAGTCTACTATTGTGATTTGTGGTAATGGTTCTTGTTGCTCAGTCGTGGCCTGGGTTGACATTGTGTAGTCATTGCTTCTAGAGGAATCAAGAGCCTCACATAAACCAAAATGTCAAGATAGTTGATATGCATAAAAGCCTAAATAGTGAGGCAACTGCCAAGAAAAAGAGGGGTAAAGATGAGACAACCCCTGTATGACTATTAAAATTGTCTCTAATCTGATAATCCTCAGCCTCGTTTGGACATACCCCAGCATGTCAGCAACAACTAAAAAGACTCACCGAATCCATCTCATCAACTCGCCTCGCTTCCGACAGTGACGGCACTGTCAAGATGAACTGGGGAATCGCTACGTCTACTGGTTGCAACAAAATATCATTGATGCAACTTACCTACAAGGCGATTCAGCAAATCACCACCACTCTACGGCTCGACGAACAAGACGAGGACCTCAAAGCATTCTATTCCAAACTTATCGTCTACTGCACTATAATAGAGAGCCGGCTAATCTCTTTTCGCGAAACCGATTTTTCACCTAGCAGCCTTGTCAATTTATTGTCAACCCCTTTGGAACGAATATTCACCGATACCTTTCGTCGTCTCTTGGTTAGTTCCTGGCCACTGGAATTAGCCAAGCTTCACGGAAGAATCAGAAGTATCAAAAATAACGCCGCCAAAATCGAAATCCTTGGAATCTACTTGGAAATTGGATCAACATCTGACGTTCACGATGAGATTGCGAAATCCCTGGACTTTTGTGAAAATGAGCTCAGGGTCAGATACCCAGAAGACTTATCCCACTGGGCTTTTGAAGATCTGGCTCCCCAGTTGAGTATCAGCGAGCCTACCTACGCCGTCTGGAACGCAGCCCAATCGATATTTAAAGCCATGGTGTCATGCATGGATTGTCCTTGCACACCAGCACATGACCTTAGCGCTCGTCTCTTCATGGGAACTTATCGAAAGCCCGAGATTCAGTCTAACGATAAGATAGACCAAGTTGACTTCAACATGTTTCTATCATCCCAGCAGAACTGGCAAGAAGCGATCGTTCACACAACTAAAGAGAAAAAGGTTCAGATAGTTATCGACGAACCGCACGGTCAGCGACCAAAGAAGGAGTGCATTAGGACTATGAAAGTCAAAAGCTTATGTGAACCGATCGCCAAGATTAACTCCAAAGCTTCATATCGTCTTGTCTTCAAGGTCACCCAAAACCAACTATTTAAGCTGCAGTCGGAAAGAAGTGGCAAGCCGATTGATAACTCACAAAGCGCCGTGTCGCTCGATGAGTTCTTGAGAAACAGATCTGGATCTTTGACGGAAAAGACAAAGCGTATCTTGGCGGTGATCCTTGCTTCCGCTGTTTTCCATCTTCACAATACTCCATGGTTACAATCTACCTGGAGCTCATCCGACATCTTATTCTTTCGAACACCATCATCAGCAATACCACTCAGACCATTCATTCATAGACCACTTTCAAGTCTTCATCAAACCGAAGAACCGATTTCAAATGATGGAACAGCCCTGGACTCAGACGACATCGATCCAGATGATATTGATCCAGACGACATCTTAAGCCATGATTGCCCCACACTCGTCATTCTAGCGATTATGCTATTAGAGTTGTACTTTGTGGCCCCTTTTGACATCTTGGCCCAAAGATTCAACATCAATCTCGAACCAGATTCGCAGACCACAGCCTTTACAAGATATATGGATGTCAACTATGTCTTCAAAGCTTGCCAAAAGGAAATTCCCAATAACTCGCAGTTCTACTTGGCCGTTGAGAACTGCTTGGATCCAAAGGTCTGGCAGGATGAAGAAGGGAGGAAGCTCGATGAGCCTACATTGAGAGCCAAGATCTACAAGAGTGTCGTTCTACCGCTCGAGACGGAGCTGAGTCAGGCTTATGGCGATGTTCGGATTGAGGATCTAGACCGTATTGCACAAGATATTGACTTTGGGTGTTGGGGTCAACCGCTGAAAACACGGGATCAACAGAGCAGTACTTCAAATGCGAATGGTCGTGTTTCTGTATCCGCAGACTGTCCTCGTCAATGTTCAGACGTGCTACCATTACGACATCAACACACGGATGAAAACAGTCGCGACAGCAGAGCGCTGATGGATCCCCCATCGAACAAGAGAAGATGCAGTCGCTCCCCCAGTGGCGTGGAATCCAATGGTGTCTTGTCCGAACTATCATCCCTACCAGACGTACCATCTTACTCCCGCTCATCTTACACCGTCGGTATCCTCTGCGCCCTCCCACTCGAACTTCTTGCGGTGAGGGCGCTATTCGACGCCAAGCACGACAGTCCTAGATACATACGTGGAGACAGCAACACATACGCACTGGGTACATTGAGCAATCATATGGTAGTGGCAGCTTGTCTCCCAGCTGGCGAGTACGGGACGAATGCAGCTGCAGACTCAGCGTCCAACATGAAAAGAACATATCCCAACATTGAATTCTGTCTTCTCGTTGGTATTGGGGGAGGTGCTCCAACTCAGGATAATGATATAAGGCTGGGTGACGTGGTTGTGAGTCTGCCCACGACTAAATACCCTGGCGTGATTCAATATGACCTCGGTAAAGAGATTGAAGGTAGCACTTTTGAACTTACAGGGAGTCTTCACCGTCCTCCCCGCTGTCTAATGACGGCTGTCAGCTCTCTGCGATCCAATCCTGATCTTCCCTCCAACGCTCTTCAGTCATCCCTTGAAGAAGTCACAAGACGTGTTCCAGAGTCTTGGAAAGCACGTTATACACATCCCGGACAAGATCGAGATTGCCTTTTGAAAACTACATGTACTTCTTGTCAAACACAAGGTGCATGTTCCAACAGAGAAGCACATGTGCATAAAAGAACACCCAGGCCAACCAACCATCCAGAGATCCACTATGGTCTTATCGCGTCAGGAAACAGGGTACTAAAAGACGCATGTGTGAGGGATCGCTGGGCCAGGGACTACGGTATCTTGTGTTTCGAAATGGAGGCGGCTGGAGTTATGAATACGTTCCCATGTCTTGTTATCAGGGGTATCTGCGACTATGCTGACTCTCACAAGAATAAACGGTGGCAACATTACGCAGCTGCGACGGCGGCTGCTTACGCCAAGTTACTACTTGGTCACACAGCTGCAAATATTACGGACTGCGTAAGACTGTCAATGGAAGGAGAACAGGAGGGTTTCTTAGTCAACGAGTTGGAAGAAAGATCTTTTAAACGGCAAAGGGTCTCAAATGTAATGGTAGATACTCCATAGTATAAGTACATGTGGCAGGGCGTAAACAGTCTTACAAGCTAAAACCTCCAAGAATCAAGGTATTACAACTAGGTCTTCAGCGAGATCCCATTAGCTACCTGTCACAGTACAATCGCAGTTCAAGAAGAACTAGACACTTGAAACAAATCAAATAAAAATATTCTTGTGTTATTAAGCTGTCTAGTCACCTAGTCTGATCTAATATCCCATCGATTACTAAATCAGTGCCGGCCCTTATGCAATGCACCAGATCATGCAGCTTTCTGCTGACTTGTCACACCTGATTTGAAATGTTTCTTATCAGAGCACGTGATGATCAGATCAGGTTCAAGAGGGGGAGCTACAGCCTTGAAATCCTTACCCCATCTCGAAGTGTTGCTTGGGCTTTTCTCTCCGCATGCCTACAAAAAGCAGTTGGGCACTTTACAATGGCTGCAGAACCTCAGATTAATCTGCCAACACTCCGAATCAAGGATGCAACACGAATCAATTTGGAGCAAATACTGAGATGGTATGTGCATCATCCCTCTATCGAATATTGCTTCACAACGGTCTTACAGCATACTCGCAGTCCAAAGGAGAGTCCAGCAAGAGTCATTCTCCTTGTTGGTCGTTCTGGCGCAGGAAAGTCCTCAATTACAGAACACGCTACAAAGACAGTCGGCTATTGTAATGATACCAAGACTTTGTGTATGTTTAAAGAACTGTTATTTGTTACGTCACTGACCCAGAACATCTAGCAACGAACGATTGCGAGGTTCTACGAACGACTGTCGACGACAGCCAGTACTTCTTTATTGATACCCCCGGTTTTGACTGCGACGTGTCTGCCGCCATAGCTTTTAGGCGGATTACTACCCTTCTCGATACGATCCATGGCCACGCCGTACTGATAGGGCTGTGGTATATCGTCGACACTACGAGATACCATACATCATTGGATACGTCAGCAGTTGGATTGATCAAATACTGCTTTGAAACGCCACTCTTCCCTTTTACGACTATCATTGCTAGCCGCTGGGATTCCGGCATGTCTCTTGAACAGCTGGAACATCGTTTCGAGCAGAGGCTGGACACTCTGAGAGAATTCATAGATGGTGGAGCCTCTGTACTTAAGTACGCGGAAGTATATGGGGATGGCACTGAGAAGCCCGATATAAACCGGTGGTTCGAACAGGGTAGACAAGATTCAATCCTGCAGCAGCTGCAAATCATCGCCCGACAGTGTCGAAACTCACCACACTTCGGGCTTCGACGGCGCAACACTGGTAATTCAGCACCCTCGACCGAATCAGCATCCTCGACTGAAACACAAGGTATTTGGACTTGATCTACTATAGAATACTGAAGCTAAACATCACAGGTCGTCTTCGAATGTTTCTTTTCCAAAACCCGCTCTCTTCTCTGAATTATGGCCAATCTGGCTCATCTGCGCCTGGTCCGAATTTTGTCCCAGCAATCTTGCGGGATGATCCTTCTAACTTGAATGACATAACTTCTTTTCCTGGCATTCCTTCGGAGAGGTTCAACTTTGCGTGCCATCTTGGGATAGTTGCTATCCGAGATGAAGTTTTTGTAGATAACACAATTTCTTTCAGAGACAAGCTTGCTACTGGAAAGATATACGAACACCCTGGTCTCGGCCTAGAGCAATCCATAGACGCAATCGGAAGACGGGTAGACTCAAACTTTCTTAGGACCATCACAGCATTAGAGTTTGTGTCTTATTCAAGCATGAATGGTGAGGAGCTTGATGCTCTATGTACGTTAACAACTTCCTTTCCCTCTCTACATATCCCCTTTTCTTCGCCCTCGTCTCAGTAAATCTAATGTCTGATAAACAAAATCAAGTACAGCAGCTAGTCAGCGTACACGGATTTATGCACATTCGGCCGATTTATCAACCTATATTCTGGAACTGCCACGATGTCGCCTGTCGATTCGCTTACCTAGCTGCTACACCTGCATCAGATTTGAGCCGTCTCCGCCGATTGTCCACAATATTCGAGCGTTCCAAATTCCCGTTTCTGAGGCGAATACAGTTCTCATCTGTTGATATATTCACAATGTACCTAATGACCGGAATGGAAAGGGCGCTATTCGACATCTTAAGAAGTAGTAAGCCCTACATATCTCGCCTGGCCTCAGAGGGCAAGACTTGCGCCGATATGATGGCACTGAGGTTTCCAACCCTGAGAGATCTGAACGAAGTAGCCGATACGGAATGGGATGATTTTATTTACTACAGTGATACAAGCATATTGCGATGGTTAACCGGTGGGGAACTGACAGTAAGGGCGGGGACTAGACCTTTCACTAGTCATCAAACACAAGAATAAGCAATGTCACACTTGATTTTAGCTTTAGTATATTATTCTAAGAAATTATTTATCTGGAAGGGTAATAGTGTGCAGGTGATAGGTGCATAGTAACTAACTATACATCGTATATATAAAAATCTCCAATCCGTCATATACTCATAGCTCCTTCATGAGCATTAGAAGTGAAATTAAAAAATAGTTGTTTCTTTACAGGAAGAAAGCGACGATACCAGCAGCGAAGAGAGTAGCCTGGATGCTACCAGCGACACGTCCACCGGCGTTGACAACCTGAGCGGGCTCAGTGGGAGTGGAAACAGGAGGAGCGGGGTAGGTCTCGACAGGCTTGGTAACAGCGGGAGGAGCACTCTCGACGGGCTTGCTGGGAGTAGGAGGCTGAACAACGGGCTTGGTCTCCTTGGGAGGCTGGGGCTGCTCAGGCTTCTCGGGCTCCTGGGGGTGCTCAGGCTGAGGAGGAACGGGGTAGGTAGGGTGAGACTCAACAGGAGGCTGGACAACAGGCTTGGTCTCCTTGGGAGGAGTAGGCTGCTGGGGCTTCTCAGGCTCTTGAGGGTGCTGAGGCTTCTCGGGCTGCTGGGGCTGCTCGGGGTGCTCAGGCTCAACAGGCTTGCTGGGGACAGGAACGGGGACAGGGTATGTCTCCTTGGGAGGCTGAGGCTTGGGAGGGTTGTAGGTGCCGTTGCCAGGGTGGGGAGGCTGAACGACGGGGTGAGTCTCCTTGGGGGGCTGGACAACAGGGTGAGTCTGCTTGGGAGGGACAGGGACGACGTGGGTCTCAGTCACAGGGCAGAGAGTGGTACCGACAACGACGGTCTCAGTGCGAGTGTGAGGACGCTCAGGGCAGTCGACAACATCAGGAGGGCACATGGTGACAGTGGTGACCTTGGTGCTGTAGATGGTAGAGGTGGTCAGGTGAGTGGTAGTCTGGTGCTCGACGGGAGCAGTCTCGACAGGCTTGGTGGGCTTGGGGTGCTCCTCAGTGACGGGGCAGACAGTGGTGCCAATTGCGACGGTCTCAGTGCGGGTGTGAGGTCGCTCAGGGCAATCGGTAACCTCAGGAGGGCACATGGTGACAGTGGTGACCTTGGTGGTGTAGAGGGTTGAGGTGGTCATCTCAGCGGTAGTCTGGTGCTCAGGCGCAGTCTCGACAGGCTTGGTGGGCTTGGGGTGCTCCTCAGTGACGGGGCAGACAGTGGTGCCAATGACGATGGTCTCAGTGGTGACGTGAGGTCGCACAGGGCAGTTGGTAACCTCAGGAGGGCACTGGGTGACAGTGTAGGCAGTGGTGGTGTAGAGGGTTGAGGTGGTCATCTCAGTGGTGCCGGGGTAGCCAGGCTTAGTGTACGAAGGCTTGGTGTAGATTGGCTTGGTGTGAGAAGGCTTCGTGTAAGAAGGCTTGGTGTGAGAAGGAGGAGGGTAAGGAGCCTCGTGGCCACCAGTGGTGGTCTCCTCAGGGGGAGGGTACTCGCTGGAGGTAGACTCGACGGGAGGAGTTGAGTCGCTGGTTGTCTCCTCAGGAGGAGGGTAGACACCGGTGGTGGACTCTCCAGGGGGAGGGTAGACACCAGTAGACTCGCCAGGAGGAGGGTAGACTCCAGTGGTAGACTCAACGGGAGGAGGGACCTCAGTGGTAGACTCTACAGGAGGGACAAAGCTGCTGGTAGTCTCCTCGGGGGGAGTAACCTCAGTGGTGGTGCCATGAGGAGGAGGGACCTCGGTGCTCTGTCCAGGAGGAGGGTAGACATCAGTGGTAGACTCTCCCTTAGGAGGAGGGACCTCAGTGCTCTGTCCGGGAGGAGGAGGAACCTCGGTGGTGGACTCGTTAGGAGGAGGAACCTCAGTGCTCTGTCCTGGGGGAGGGTAGACATCAGTGGTAGACTCTCCCTTAGGAGGAGGGACCTCGGTGCTCTGTCCGGGAGGAGGAACCTCAGTGCTCTGTCCGGGAGGAGGGTAGACGCCGGTAGGCTCAGTCTGCTGAGGAGGGGGAACCTCAGTGCTCTGTCCAGGAGGAGGGTAGACAGCAGTAGGCTCGGTGTGCTGAGGAGGAGGAGGAACCTCAGTGGACTGTCCAGGAGGAGGGTACTCGTTACCGGGAGGAGGGTACTCGTTTCCAGGAGGAGGATAGGTGTTGTCGGGAGGAGTATACTCGTTGCTGGGAGGAGTGTACTCGTTGTCAGGAACAGAAGGAACGGGCTCCTCGGATCCGGGAACGGGGTAGTGCCTCTTCTCGACGGCAGCAGCGTTGGCGACGGCGACGGCCGCGCTGAAGATGACAAGACCACGCATATTGAATTAGAGAGATCGAAGTTTAACGAGTGCTTTATAAAACGAGTGAAAGCTGTTTGTGTTAAACGAAAGTGAGGTGAGGAGGGTGAAGAGAAAATCGGAAACTGAGATGGATGGGAAAGTATTCTTATACATGCAGATGGGTTGCCCCCCCAGGTTGTGTCTACAGATCTTATCATCTCCTTATTTCGTATGTCGGCCCAACTCCGCTCAAGTAAATACGGGCGTTCTCCATAGGTATCCCGGTAAACGTGATGTCATCCTTGTCCAAGTGGTTGAACATGTGGATGAGGATGAAGAGGTTGGCCCTGCAAGTTCTGGTGGAGCTACCAGCCAGAAGCTTCAACCAGGCGACAGCATGGCAGTACAGGGTTCACCGTTCAGGACGAAAGGGGGTTCCGTAATAACCATGGCGGGAATCACGATGTTGCAACATAACATTTCGGATGTGACGGGATCCTGGTCCCCGTGCATCGTGTTCGTCTACCATGGATATTAATTTATGTTTTTGACGAACGGTTCAAACGGTGACTTGTGGGTTGTGTGATTGGTCAATGCATCGTAAAACGGCTTCTTTTTTGGGATAGACTTAATTAGAGCGCCACTGGCAGTTGCAACCTCTCAGGTCCCAGGAACCGTATACCCGTAGTAACACTCTTACTCAGAGTTTATCCCGCGGGGTAAACTTGTACAGTAGTAAGTAACTAACCCCCTGCCTTAGACTGTTGGTCTAGTGTATGATCTGACGCGGCCGACTAATGGAAAGGAACTTTTTGCGATCTGCACGCACCAAAAAGCCCCTGTCAGTAGTGTGCACACAGAGAGCACAGTTGTTGTGACTACAGCAAAAAAGATACATCTCCATGATTCCATTCGTGGGGCTCTGCCTTGGGTGACCAGGATGATGCTGGCAAATCACATCTTGACCTCGTATGAATTGGTCGTCCTTGGCCTGCCACTTGGCTACATACACGAGAAAACTCCCCTGTAAAAGTCATCGTTGCTTTGTCGCTCCACTTTATTTACCAAAATCTCGCGTGTTGTCCGTCTAGCAACTTTCTCCTCTTTAGTTCTTGATAGCGACTTGGCGGTGGAGTTGAGTCAAGTATCAGAAGCCGTTGAGCATTAGAAAAAGCAATGGCGAATAGTAACATTTTTTTTTATTTTCACAGAGTACAGAACAGTTCTATCACTCAGTCGTAATCAACCCTGTTGTTGGTGATCAGGGTATGTGATGTTACTTCCGCGATGTGATCCTTGCTTCGAATCAGTCCCCGCTTAACACACTCGCTATACGACGCTGACTCAACCAGAAATGTTTACTCTCTTTACTCAACAGTCTGGCACAGAATATCGGCATTTCTCGGTGGATTCGGTTTATATTTAATTCTGCAATTTTTAAGTTGATGCTACAAAACCTAATCAATGCAAAAGGCTTAATCTTTTGTTCCTGCATGGGTATCCATGTCTCTACTGTAGAGTGAGCTGCCAGTTCATTGACTAAACATCCACAAATGTTTCTCTAGAAATGCATGCATGCACTCATTATCACTCTCTGTTGGCGCTGGAAACCTTCAGTGGCTTCATAAGTGGATAGAGCAGATTACAATGCAACCACTCTGCAGATTCGACATCCCTACAAGGCAAGATAATAACAAGATTGAAATGAAAATCAGCGACAAGCTCTAGGGTAACATGTAATCATATCATCACACCATGATTAACCAACACGAGTCAAATCATTTCAATGCCTGCCACGGCCGGCCATTGTTGCCGAAGCCGAGTTCCAAAAGCTTGGCCTCTGTTATAGTGGAGGGATCAGTTAATCACCACATCATGACGGGAATCGATCACAAAACCAAGGATAAATTATGGACCTGTCTACCGTCTAGTACTGTGCCAAACGGTTGTCGATTCATTCCCATTACTAAACCATCAAGCCAAGATCATCGTTCGTGCAGTCGTAGAGTTGAGGCTTTTTCCTCCAAGTCCAAGTCGTGTCGTTGACGTCAAGTCACAGTAGTTAGTACGCAACCAACATGAGTCGGCCAGAATACGAACTTTAGAGTCTAACTTTGAGCTTAGAGTCAAGATACGGTTCAACCTGTTCCTAGATTTCAATCCGTATAGCAGCAAGTAAATTCGGCACATTGTAACCGTCATCTACTGTCTCTGCCGTGTGGCTTTTGCGCCCAAGTAAGGCTGTCTAGCTGTCAAAACAAAAGCTCAGGCCGCCGTGAGGCTCTCGTTAGTACGGAAGCTATTTATATCAGCATTAAACCAGGCGAAATCTGACCAAAGACCCGGGAATGGTTGTATCGAATCGTATTCCCATCATTTTGTAATTTACCCATGCTGTTGTATTTTCCGAAAGAGTCTCGTGCGCTGTCAAAGTCAATGCTACGTTCCCTTCTCTGCCAAGCCTCCCCTTTCTCACTCGCCACCACCCACTACGGACCCATTGTAGAATCTCCCCCATCTCACATCAATCAACAAATCCCCTTTTCTTTTTTCCTTCTAGATAGGCAAGAGAACGACGATCGACAGGGGCGAGTTTCATGTGGATGGCTCTAGACTCGGAGATCCGCGAAGAAACGAAAAGAGACTAGGCCTCGTATTTTTTCATCTGGACTAGATCGGATTCAGATTAACGCGGAATCTCATGAGCCGAGGCTAAATTTGTCAACTCGGCCGAACCGTGTGCTTACGTACAATCTTACTTGATTGTGAGTTGAAATGACATTCAGTCTTGACTGAGACTCATTCGCTATGGCGCTTGAGTGAGATTGTGATGGGCAAAATGCTTCATTATATGAAATTTGCCAAGATATAAGAGATGAAGTCTTGACATGACCTCAATTAAATAAATAGATTATTTAGTCCACTGCATTTGAGAATCAAGTGTAAAATACTTTATCGCAGGCGTCTCATTCTGCGACTATGCGTCTCACTATACGTGCATGTACTCATATCTCCAAGCAGACTGATTTCGTATCTCGGTCTGAGTACATCCATCTTAGTAGTTGATTGAAGTCAGTGCCTCACATACAGATTATGTATTGATTCTACGACTTGATCTTACTCTCTTACGAAGGATGAGACTGATGTGAGAAATAAGGAACTCATCGAAATCTGATACAAAAACATACCCAAATACTTCACTGACAAAAACCACACCTTTATCTCTAACAGAAATGATCTCATGCATTTCATCTTCTAAGTAGAGGTAAGTCACCAAGTGCTGCCATAGCTACCCTAGACGCCTTCCTATCTCGCTGTCGTCAAACCAGCAAGTGAATTTCTGAATGACATGTACTCTTGTGGCGAATCACTAGCGATCTGAAAAGAGATAAAACTTAAACAAAAAATGCTCTAGAAGTGCAAGTGCAAGTGCAATGGAAGACAGAGATGACAGTGGTTAAGTCAAGAGAGATGTGAGCTGGAATACAACAAAATATATTAAGCTTGTATACTTCTATGACTATCAGCAACTGAAATCTGCTCATGCGCGCAACGTTCCGTCACTGGATTGGTGCTATAAATAACTCTGGACAATCCAATTTTCCAAAAAGATAAAGTTCCGGGGCTTCTCACAGTCCATATGAAAAGAGACATGAACCTACCCCGGGAGACCACAGAAGTTTAACCCTATGGAGATAACATTAGCGAAGTCGATCAAGCCACAGGGCTTTAAGAAAGACGTACATCTTGGGCGACCGCTCTTAAACAGTGTTTTAGTTTCACCGTTTCTGTCTTTGAGTTTATAGCCAAAACCGAACGATCAAAAGATAGTAATTGTCACGGCGTGTCACTACCCTAGAGCAGGAGATGGAATCATTCCGTTGGCAAGACACGCAAATTCAAGGTGCCGCTGTATTCTCCAATTCCCATTGTGTAAATAGCTTGACCTGGCAATAAAGCTATTCGGATATAGTATCAACTGTGCTGGCCTGAAGACTCATTAGTTGCCGCTGGATGTTGGTATCCGGAGCTATCAGACTCCCAGAAAGATGTAAAACCCAGCTAAACAGCCAGCTAAATTGACCAACTCTATCCAAATGCGTGTCACCCACGTGGGACACCACTTCTGTATGCAGCCACCAACCAAGACCACTCAAACACCCAACATGGTGTCTAACCAAGGCTACCCAGACACTCAAACACTCAGCCCATTCCATGCGAGTCAATCTAGATTCCCATGCAGCTTCACTGTTTGCCACTAGAGCACTGCCACCAACATGGATTTTCCAGAATATCGCTCAAACAGAGATAAACAACGAGTTTCGGATATCAAGTCTAGCCTTGTACGTTCATGGCGTGTGTGTCTACGCCACATGGGTCGATTTGCGTGCCTCGACTACAGGCGTTCGTGGATATGGAACTATGATGCAGTTGTTCGGTCATGGGCAGATTGATAAATGTACCTGAATCTCGAGTCTGTAATGTCACGGCAATATATTGAGAATATTTCGGACTTTGTAGGTACACAGTTGTCGAGGGCTGTTGTTCTACTTTTGATGATAGCTTCCCAATTACAATCCACCAAACAACATCAATCCAGTCTCTCAAAAATCTACCTAAAGCGGCAACAACCCAGAGCGGCCGCCCAACGGTTCTGAGCCGTGTTATAGTGTCGATCGTCACTACCATGTCCAGATCGACAACACCCAGTCCAATAGAAATCTCAAGCTCTACACTACAATAGGCGGCGACCGGATCAAAACAGGGCTGAGTTTGGACACCCCTGTTGCAGCGTGAGGCTGAACTATGGTAATAGCAATCCGGAAACACGGAGATCCATGGGCCAGACTAGGTTCGTAGCAACACCTTTCATTCCATCGACAGTCCATGCGACCAATTAGCTTGCTGGGATGATCTTCAATCACCCGTGGCGTTGGGTACGGTCGGACGGGAGTCTAGGTGGTCAAAGCTGTCGTGCAGAGAGTCTATCAAGACATAACGTTATACGATGATCTACGATGCATAACCCTATTAATATCAACAAAAACAAATTCAAGACACATTATATAAAAACAAATCGAATCTGTGTTTGATCTCACAATCCCCATGTCTTGAATTAATCTCGCGTCGCCCCCCTGATCACGGTGTGGCGTCCAGGAATGCAGTACCATTCCAAGTCAATCCACGTTCAGCTGAGAAAACCATTAAAAACATATCCAACGCTATCTTCTTTTCGGAATACAACTCCTTGGGATGTGTGCTTGAATCCCTGTGTGATCGATCAAGATGGATCCTCAAGTCCGTGAAATATGCAGCCACTGCCGAAGTAAGCACCAACATGTCTCACACACAATACCATAGCGCTTTCTAATAAGACACATGCCATTCCACGCCCCCAATTCTTCCTTTTTACCTTTTTCTCTCTCTTTTTTTCTCTTCTCCAAATTTCTTCCATGTTAATGGAGATTACACTCTTTTCGCCATGGGGCTGTTCAAGCGTCTCGTCTTTCTGGCGGCGCTGTTCTGCAATGGTGTCGCCGCGCAGAGCTTTGCTTCCGTGCTTACAGAAGCACCACAATGTGCTGTTAGTTTACGACATCCTATCGAAAACGAAACGAATATGCTGATGGGTGATAGGCCGATTGTCTGGTTACGTTGTTTAGTGAGGAACCGTTTGCGGGGAAGAATCAAAGCGCGATTTGCCAAGATCAACAGTTCGCTGATGAGATTGGGAATTGTCTGACGGCGAAATGCACGGTACGACAGACTTTGGGTATGAATGATGGATTGAGACGAAAGAATGAGCACTGATTTGGGAGCAGATTTTATCAAAATGTCATCGGCCGTATGCGGAATTAAACCGACCAACAATGTCCTCCTATATCGCTTAACGACACTCATCATGGCTGGTCTTGCATTGCTTTTCTTCGCCTTACGGATAATAGCCACAGTCAGATTACGTCTTACATGGGCGATGGACGATACAATGGCTGTCGCCTCGGCTGTAAGTCTTTCGACTGCTGGGATGGAGGATGATACTCATGCTTAACAGATCTTGCTGATACCGGTTGTTGTCATTATGCAATTTAGTATGTCGTCTTGCGTGGATCCAAGGCCAGGTGGCTAACTGACAGTTCAACAGTGATGCAAAACGGTCTTGGTGTTGACCTGTGGTATCTCTCAGACCATCAAATCACAGAAGGATTCAGAGTAAGCCCATCACCTTTCTTGTATACACAGCCAGCTGACTTCTCTCTAGCTCTTCTTCTTTCTCGAAATGTTCTACCTAACCGCCCGCGTCCTCGTCAAATCTACGATTCTATGCTTCTTCCTACGCATCTTCAGCAACCCCAGATTCCGCCTCATCGTTAAAGTCACACTAGCGTTCAACGTTCTTATCGGTGTTACATTCTTTATCCTTGTCTTCTTCCAAACGACACCGATTGGTCTCTTCTGGATCGGATGGCAGACCAAGGACGCTGAAAAAGTCATGCTGGGAATTATACGGCTGACGCTACCACACGCCGCCCTTGTTCTTGCGCTGGATATATGGGTGCTTATCTTGCCAATTACCCAGCTTTGGGAGTTGGGACTGAAGTTGAGGAAGAAGATTGGCGTTATGGCCATGTTTAGTTTTGGTATCTTGTGAGTTACACAGACTCTCTTGCTGACCAGCCTGCCTATTTACTGACCATGCCCAGCCTTACGATTGTTGCTGTGATTCGAGTAGATCAATTAATCCTCTTTGCAAGATCACAAGACTTGACAGGTACGACCACCAAGTACATCCAAAGATGACCCAACTAACAAACCAGTTATCAACGCACAAAAAGCCATGATCTGGTCCTGCATCGAGATATCAGTAGGCATCATGGTATCATGCATGCCACACATCCGCAATTTAGTCCGACACATAAAATCACGAATACGCGAAAAGAGAGGAAAGGAAAAGGAACCGAGCAACGAAGCGGTATTTATTCAACGATCACTTGTACCGATATCAGTAGGTGATGCGACGTCGGAACCAGCGTTGTTTGACGAAGGGGGTTTGTTGAAGAATAGTGCTGCGACGAGAACAACGACGACGACTACTACTACTACTACAAATACAGATGTTATAACAACTGTCTCTACGACGATAGGGACCGGAAAGATGGAGAGTATAAATGGGAGGTCGAGTGGTTATGCGAGCGATGCAGATACACAAGTTTAGATACCAAGATACCCAAGCGATTTTTATATACTTTATGTAAAGAACATTAGCCGTCATTTGTTAAACAAATCGCAATCATCGATACGCAAAGACAGGATGCTGCGACAAACATGATCTGCATCTGTGGAATGGACTCATTCATGATTGTCGGAATTTAGCTCCATCTGATAAACATCCACTAAAACCGCCTGAGTTTAGGTGCTGAAGCTACTGCAAGCACACACCAGGAACAGGTCCCACAGTGGATATTTAGCGACAATCACATCGACAAGAGATCAGAAGCTTGAGTTGGATCATGTAATTGTCATTACTATATATTATTTATTTATTTATTTAATTTTGGTATCATCAAGGTCATTAAAACCATCCCCCATCTATCGGCAAGTGTATCCACCATCAATGACGAGATCGCTACCAGTAGTATAAGTACTAGCATCAGACAAGAAGTAAACATAAGCAGCCTTGAGCTCCTTGGCATCTCCGTTTCGGCCCATGGGGATCATGCTCCTCCACAGCTCCTGGGTCTCGGCGTCGATAAAGTCAGACAGGCCGGTGTCGATGTAGCCGGGAGAGATGGAGTTGACGCGGGCAAAGTCGCGCCACTCGTTGGCGAGAGAGCGTGCCATGTGGATGCAGCCCGCCTTGGCGACGTTGTAAGAGGTCTGCTCTTGAGGGTAGTTGGCGATGTGGCCGGACATGGAGGAGGTAATAACGAAGGAGCCGTGGCCTTGCTTGCGGAAGAGAGCGCCGACGGCCTTGGCGCAGTAGGCGGTGCCGTTGAGGTCGATCTGGATAACGTGGTCCCAGTCGGCAGCGGAGCCGTCAATGACACCAGCGTTGGCAGTAGCACCGGCGCTGACATTGTTAGTATAACATCAATTGAACAGATTGAGGGTACTTACTTGGCGACAAATCCGTCAATCTTGCCAAAGTCCTTGACAACCTCGCCAACAAATCGCTCAACATCGTTGTAGTCGGCAGCGTTGAGCTTGTAAGCCTTGGCCTTGACGCCGTACTCCTTGACGAGCTCCTCGACGTTCTTGTCGGCGCCCTCCTTGCGGGAAGCGTAGGTGATGGCGACGTCGGCGCCCATCTCAGCGGCACCGCGGGCGGCCTCGATACCCATGCCTCGGGGGCCGGAAGCGCCGGTGACGACGACGACCTTGCCCTTGAGGCTGAGGAGGTCGAGGATGTGGTTGGCCTTGGGGATTTGTTGAACCATGGTTGCGGTAGTGGAAGTAGATGTGGTAAAGATGGGTGAGTGATGAGTAGTGATGGATAGAGAAAGTGAGGGACAAAAGAGGAGGGAGGTTAGACTATTTGTACAAATCGGGAGTTGGTCAAGTCATGGCGTGAGGTGTTTTGTTTTGCTACAGAAAACTAAAAGCAGCATTGTATCTGCATGGATGGGATGCATCCCAAGCTGTGGTGGGTGGGATGGATGGGTCCAGTGATGTCATGGAGTCAAGAACAAAAAAACAGCTCTTAGACAAAAGACATCGGCGATTAAACAAGAGAGATCCACAACAATTGATGGAGAATTGATCTAGTCCTTGATAAATTGATGGAGAACTCATCCAGTCACTTATGCAATTGTTTGTATTATCGCTGCTCGAACATTCTAGGAACAAGACGGAGGAGAATGCCCCTCCATTTGACGTTGACGCGTCGAGGGGTAATTTGTTGTTGGGTCAGTCACAGTCACATTCAGTCACCTTGGTAGTTACTGGTGGGACGAATGAGACCATGTCTACAAGATCCAACGTTTTTTTAGTTTATGTACTGTCCATCAATTGGTTGCTGTCTAATATACTTTTATCAGTGGTGAGACGCGTGCATGCAAAAACACCACCTCTGAGCTGAGCGTGGCGGGGTAATTGACCAGGTAATGCTTCACCATCACTCTGTGGTGTTTATTGCGCATGCGTCTTCGATGCGATCGAGGAGATATGGTGTTTTGTTTACTTGTATGGACCATTTCATCATTACTACCAACCCATAACCAATTACTTACAGCAACACAGACTCTCTAACAAAATACCACCGAGACCTCCCCCGCGGGTGGATATCCTCGAGCGTCATTCTCCCGTCTCTCTTCCTTGCTTAGACTTGCCAAACCCCGCAGAACGGCCGGGCTTGACCGCTCTCTTTTGGGTTTAGTTTTGTGTCTCTCGTTGCATTAGGTCCGCAGGCGCGTTCGACTTGGAAGCGCATCAGTCGATAAATAACTGACTGCACTGGTTGGTGTTTGAGAGCTGCTGGTGGGGGCTGCAATCCCGGTCCGACAGCAGTTGCTACAGTGCTACAGACGCTAAAGTTACCCTGGACCTGACAAGGCATGACAAGACACGACAAATGATGAGTTAATACATCACCAATGCTTACTGACTCTTGGTATACCTGAGTAATAATGCTCATCTTATGTTGAGTAATTAAAAGTTATCACTCTGCATTTTGTAATACATCACCCAACCCAAACACCAGCATATAAACACATCACCAAAGGAGGGGTCATGTCTCACAAGCCACACATTGCACATGTTGAGATGCATCAGTAACAATTTATTACCCAAAACCCTGCAATCTCTCGCCGCTTTAAACTAAATAAGGTATCGGAAATCCCGCTTCATCCTCAAAGCCTCATCAGGGCTATCCATCACCTCAACCGCAGCCGTGTGCGCAGCCACATCCTGTCTTGTCTCCCAAGCAGTCGCCTCTCCCCTCTCAAGCTTCTTGTTGAGGTCAATCAGCACCAGCCTGAAAATGTAGCATCCCAGCACAGTAACACCAAACATGGACAGCACAATGCCGTAGCTCTTGCGGTATCCGTTCTCCTTGAGATCCCACACGTATGAACCCGCCACGTTGCCCAATTGACTGAACGCGTTGATCATGGCAATCGCGACGGCGCGCTTGGCAGGTGGTCGGGGGAATGACGACGAGATCCACGAGTAAAACACGATGAAACCGGCGTAGGACGATGCTTGAAGGAAGAGGGCGAGGTATCGCGCTGCGACAGCCTCGGTGGCCATGCTGATGATGAAGCCGATTGTTCCGACACAAATTGGACCGACAATATGCCAGAACTATTTAATTGTTAGTATACATCCCCAATTGACGCGAAGCAATTGAAACTAACCTTTTCTTGTGTCTTGTCAGAGTGCCAAGCGTTGATGACCGAGACAATACAAGAGAAAACCCATGGGGGCGCACTCATGAGAAGAGTGGGAACGTAGCCGAAGCCAAGTGTCTGGGTCAAACTGGGCTGTTGACTTGTTAGCAACGTCGCGCATTTAATGAAACGCAATTGACTTACAAAAAAGGCATTGAACGAGAGTCCAACGACGTACGCGGTAAAGGTAAGCATCATGATGTAAATCTTGACATCCTTGACCGCAAGCTTGAGACCGTAGAAAGCACTCTCCTCACGAGAATCCTCATCGGCCTCACCAACATCCTCCACCATGCGCAATTGCGCAACCTGTCTCTCCTCCTCGGTGAAACCACGCGAGTTGTGAGGCAAATCAGGAAGAATAAAAGCAGCAGAGACGGCAACGCCCATGGTGATGGCGCCCTCGATCCAGAACAGCCATCGCCACGCAGCATGGCCCAGCACGCCCTGCATGTTGGACAAGACACCCGCGCCGACAAGAGCGGAAAAGGCGTTGGAGATGAGGTTACCGCAGAAGAGAATGGCATTGCGCTTGGTGAGTTCGCTGCGCGTGTACCATTTGGACAGAATCAGCAGCGCACCAGGCAGGAAAGCCGCCTCGACGAAACCAAGGAAGAATCGAATGGAGACCATGCCTGCGAAATTGTGCACGCTTCCACTAAGAGTGGAAATAAGACCCCAGAGCAACATAGCCGCAGAAATGTACAGCGAAGGACGCTGGATGCGGTTGATGAACATGTTGGAGGGCACCTGCATGAGGATGTACCCGACGTACAGAATACTCAAGCAGGTGGCGTACTGGTTGTAGCTCAGGTTGAGGTCTTCTTGCAGGCCCTTGAGACGGGCGGCGGCCATGTTATTGCGGTCGAGGTAGTTCATGATGTAGATGAGGACGAAGAGGGCGCAGCGGGTGTCGAGCTTGCGCTTCATGCTCTTTTCGACGGCGGCGCGATGCTGGGGGTCCATTGCGAGGGCAATAGCTGTCGGGCCGCGGGATTGCGACTCGACGCTTGTTTTGGCCGTGGCCATGTGGTCGTCTGGCTTTTGGTCTGCCATGGTATAGGTTGGGCTGGAGGCAGAGCAAGAGAGATGGGATGTTCAATTTGGTCGGGGCATCGTCGCATTTATGAACAGACAGAATGCCATGTTACATCATCGCGTCGCCTTGTTTGGTGTAGCGTGCAGAGGAGGAAGAGAAAAAAATAAAAACATGGGGGAACGATGAACTGGGGAAGGGGGTTTATCCGCTGTGCTTAACCGGATGAGGGCAAGTTGATGTCCCCGGGTTCCCCCAGAGTTGGTTGACTGTCACCCTCGAAAGAAGATGCAAAATCTGAGTGTCACACTTTTAAGGCGAGGACCAATTGAATGATGTGTGGAGGTGGTGGGTGTAGATCTTGTCCTTGTCGGGGTTGAATACAGGGCATCTCGTCAAGTGAGCGCAAACAAGAACAGAGCAACCAGTATTTTTACTATCAATAAATCCATCTAATCACCGGTAGATCGATAAAAAAATAAGAATAAACAATGCCGTTTAATGCCGAACCAATTCTCCTCATTAACCTCCAAGTGTGCAACGTTGGAGAGAATGCGGAGTCTCCGCAAAGATAAAAAAGTGAGGGGAATCTGCCCATTCACCCATTCCAACCCCTACAGCGATAAAAAGGCCCGAATACAAAACGGAGTTACCACATTGAGCCGAAACCATGTCTTCCCCAGTTACAGAGTACAACTTGTGAGTAGGCAGCAGAATTAAAATTGGTTGCCCGTCTTTTCAATGCCCGTGGGGAAATACAAAGTTATAGTGGAGATTAAGTTGGGGAAAAAAAAGAATTGGAGACAGGTTCGTGCTGGTAGACTGGGGGATTTTGGGTTTAGCGATGGTCTATAGTGGAGGAGGTTAGCTAATGGCGAGGGTGAGTGTCGACCGGTCCTCGGGAATTGTCGGTCAACAAAGGTCAATGCTGGGGTGGCCTGGGATGGAGAAGGGGATGGTCAAGGGTAAGAGTAAATCCAGTGCCATGGAATGGGTAACGAATATTGGATGAACAAGTTCTGATGTTGTGGTGATCAGAGGTTCCTAGAAGTTGAGATGTTGGTGGATGTTGGTGGTGGAGGTTGGAGATGGTTAGAGATGGTTGGCCGAGACAACAATAACGAGATGATCCACATTCAATGGTTACAGAATATAATCTTGAATTCTCTATCTCTATCTAAATAGTAGGTAGTAGCCATTGAGTGATCTGGTTGTTGGCAACTGATTTATCACAACTAACAGACACCATCTCATCTCTAGACACCACCAAACTCAGCATGAACCATGTAATGTTCAACAATATCCAACTCGTAATTATTTTATCATCAGAGATCTACTCAAAACACGCTAATACAAAAACCCATCTCTACCCCATCACCTCTCCAACCGCCCAGCAACACTCGTCTCATCTCTACTCTGCTTCAAAAACGGCACAAGCGTCGTCCCCCCCGTCCCCGTCAACTCTTCTTCTCTACCCTTCTTCAACGACGAACTCGCCAAATTCTGCGGTCCTTTGGTTACAGCCCCCTGCCTCGACGGCAAAATAATATACCGCGTCACAATCTGAATATGCTTATTCCTAAACACAGTCAACGCCTCCGTCGCAGCGCTAAAAGCTCCTTGTAACCGCTCCTGCTCAACTGTATGTGGTGTCTGCATCGCGAGTTCGCGAATGCTGCCCATGCGAGCAATATGCGTCAAGAAACGACGGTGTGGACCCGGCATGTAATCTTTCACGATGTCGTGATAACTTCTTTCTCCCTTGCGTTCTGTGTTGTTGCCGCTAGTGATGTGTTCTACACCTAGCACAATATCGAAGAATTGGATAAGAGAGCTTTGACCATTGCTTCCACCGCGTAAATGGCGCCATTCTCCTTTTCCGTTACCCTCGTCGTAGAAAACGCCATTAGGCAAACCAGCTGCTTCCATATTTTTACTACCCGCCAAAAAGGGACGTATCTTGTAGTAAAAAGTCATAGGATCACACTTTTCATACATTCTTTCTAATAGTGCACCGACACCCTCGATGCATGTTTTTAGATCTTGCAGGGCGGAGATGATGGTGTTGTAGTCGCGTGTCTTGACGGCCTCGAGGGCTTCCATCATGCGGGGAATGATCTTTCCGGCGCGTGCTTCCATGGCGACGCTGATGAGGAGAAACCATGACTCTGACTCTGTGCCTGTAAAGGTGTGAAGAGTAGAAAGATCATCGAGGTTAGAAAAGTCGGGTCCGGCGCAGGAAAAGTTCCAGAGGTTGGCTGCGGCATAGGACAAAACGGGAGGAAGTTCGAGACGTTTTGACACGGCGAGGAAGGGGATTGTGATCTGAGGAGGCAGAATCTGTAAAATATTAGTACAAATAATACAAGAGAATGAACGAATGAACTCACCTCGGCTGGCTTCTCACCACCCCAGACATAAGCATGCGTCAAGAACGCAAGAACACTATAAGCCCTCCTCCACTCAGGCTCAGACTTTAGTCTATCCGTCCCCAACACAGGCATTGTATCAACAGCGCGTCTGATATCATTATACTGAATCAAAGGAGCAACATGTTGAATAACAAGTTCCCATGGTTGATAGTAAGGATCGGGGAATTGTTTCAAAGGGCTGTGCTCCGGGAGAAAAGCATTGCTCGTCACGGCAAACTGCTTTAGCTCGGCCGTGAGTTTGATACGGGGCAATTGGTGTGTAACGGCGTGTGGCGACATTGTGTAGATCAAAGAATAAACAATTAAACTGGCTTAACTTAATTGATGTAGATCAAACAATAACAATGACTGGCTGATGGGTATTGTAGATGAAAGAGATGACACTTTCTAGAAAAGTCTTGATTAAAATAACTCCCCCCTAAAACGCCAAGATACATCTCTTCCTCCCTTCTATCCGTCTTCCGTGCATTTTTAATCCTCCGAATATCCTCACCTCCGAAGCATATCACGATACGGAATGAAACAGTGTCATATCTTCCGCATCCGATGACAGGCATGTGACCAATCGCTAAACGTCACCATGTCGAAAATGGACTAAATGACGTCCACTATGCGGATCTCGGGGAGCGGAACTTCGGATGATAGAGTGATTTTCCGCACTTCCGCGATGGAGTACTACACACTATCGCCGGGACTGGCCGAGAGAGGGGATAGAGGCAAGCATAAAGTGATTTCGTGATCCCGCATCCCATCATACGATTTTCTCACACACCAAGTCATCCAGCATCGTCAGTCTTACAGTCAGCATTTTATACAATGGAGCTATCATCTTTCGTCGAGCGTCTCCGAAGCAGCGCACCGCCTAAGTTTCCTTCCGACGCTAACTCACTTGACTTTGCGCGCAATCTTGATTCACAGGATAAACTGAGCCATCTCCGAGATGAATTCATCCTTCCTACAAAGAAATCTCTAAAGAAAAAGGCCCTCGACGGATCAATTCGTAAGTCAATCTACCCTGATGAAATCAATTGAGACTAATGCACCTTTAGCAAATGGCCATGCGCAGAATGGCAGCGTCAACGGCACAAATGGTCACACCAACGGCCAAGATGATGACCAACAATGCATCTACTTCGTCGGCAACTCTCTCGGCGCTCAACCAAAAGCCGTAAGAGAACATCTCAACGCCCAGCTCGAGACATGGGCTTCAGTCGGTGTAAACGGACATTTCAGCGCAATGGGCAACTCCCCACTCCCTGCATGGCAGGATCTCGCTGAGGACTGCGCCATCAGATCTGCTGATATCGTCGGTGCTTCTCCTCACGAGATTGTCATCATGAACACCCTCACCGCAAACTTGCATCTCCTCATGGCTAGTTTCTACAAGCCGAATGAGAAGCGCCACAAGGTTATTTTGGAGTGGAAGCCTTTTCCTAGTGACCATTACGCTATTGAGAGTCAAGTTGTCTGGCACGGGCTAGATCCTGAGAAGAGCATGGTTAAGATTGAACCTAATGAGGATCACATCATAACCACTGATCTCATTCTTTCAACCATTGATCAACACGCCGATGACACCGCTCTTCTTCTCCTCCCTGGTATTCAGTACTACTCTGGCCAACTCTTCGACATTCCCCGAATTACCGCCTACGCACAAGCAAAGGGAATAGTAGTAGGTTGGGATCTCGCCCACGCAGCCGGAAACGTCGAACTCAAGCTCCATGACTGGAACGTTGATTTCGCATGCTGGTGCACGTACAAGTACATCAACGCCGGACCCGGTTCCATCGCCGGTGCTTATGTTCACGAGCGTCATGGAAAAGTCGAGATGAACTCCGAGACAGGCAAGGCTAGCTACAGACCGCGTTTGATGGGCTGGTACGGAGGTGACAAGAGTGTGCGGTTCAACATGGATAACAACTTTATTCCTACCGCTGGCGCAGGTGGTTTCCAGCTATCGAACCCTTCTGCTATCGACCTGGCTAGTTTATCCGGTGCTTTGAGCGTGTTTAACAAAACAACCATGCACGACCTCCGCTCCAAAGCCCTCGTTCTCACAGCATACTCAGAATACCTCCTCGATCAAATCCTCTCAGAGTCTGGTGATTCCGAACTCTTCCGCATCATCACCCCACGCGATCCTCTTCAGCGCGGAACTCAATTGAGTGTCCTCCTGAAGGATGGTCTGTTGGATAACGTCAGTGCAGCACTTGAAGAAAATGCTGTGATTTGCGACAAGAGAAAGCCTGGTGTTATCCGAGTTGCGCCTGTGCCGCTGTACTCGAGGTTTGAGGATGTGTGGAGGTTTATGCAGATCTTGAGGGGAGCTTTGAAGAATTAGAGTAAAATGGGTTAGAATATGGTATAATAAGCGACAATTGATTTATCTTCTATATGAAAGTCCGTCTAGTACATTTGTTTTTGTGGGTTGTTCGTGAGAACGTGATGTAGTCTCGCCATCTAAAGTTGACTTTTGCCCTACTCTTGCTTGCTCAATTGGTGAACTAACAAGTATCTACCTTGTCGTGTAACAAAAGCAGACATGTGTTTTTCGGCTATGCGCCAAATGATCTATCATCTTTCTTTTACCTTTTCTTGCCGCAGATGCTTACTATCGGCTAGACATGGCCTTCATATCTGACAACACCATATGCGAACACGAATCCGTCGGATACGATATCAAGAACATACCCGTATCCACCTCCGAACTTCCGCAGTTCCCATCGGCGCCGGTGCATTACACCCTCACTCACAAATGATGCGTCAGATCAATCCCCCCACCCCCATCCAAAAGCGCAAACAGATTCAGAGCAGACCCCGTATCAGCTTCATTCCCCATCGTCCAATAACTCGGATCAGGAGTCTGCATCATAGACTCACTAAGTCCTAGAAACGCTGAATCTAAATCCCCAAATAGAGGTGACGCCACATTCTGTAGTCCATTGTGCTGTAAAAAAGATCTATCTAGTGATTCTCTTCCTCTGCTGGCCGCGGGACTGACTCCCGGCTGGCTTGTCTCCCTACGGAAAGCAGAAGGTGATTCTGTTGCGTCGGAGGGTATCAGACCGAATAATTGGCTTGAGTTTTCGGTGCGCCGTTGACGTTCGGCAAGCTCGCGCTTTTCGAGATGTTCGAGGGATGTTGCTAGGAGGGATTGGGCGATAAGAGAGTATTGACCTGCGTGGGTGTCGTGGTTGGAACAGTGGTCGAGTGCGTGGATGGCCATTCGGGTGTATTTTTCAAGGACTCTACCAAAGCCTCCAAGAAGACCAATTCCTAAAACAAGAGAGCTGGCGAATAGCCATGACCTTTAAACCGTTAGAAGACGTTGGGTGCTGGAGGTTGGATACTTACACCAGAATAGGGACATGTCCAACTAAAACGCCCCTCTGGATCAAGTCAAGTATAGGATCAACCATCAAACTAGCCGCATCAATACAAGCATCAGCAAGCTTCGACTTTCCCGACGTCAAGGCAGATCGACCATTAGAAGCCACCGAACCATCAGACAACCGTCTACAAAGCTCATACATAAGAAACGGGCGAGACACTAGCATGACTGCGTAATAATACGTAGCCAAAATCTGACACGCACCACTTGCTTGAGCCCTGTCTTGGATATCCGGATTGGCGACTATATCCTTCAGTGGCTTCAACCAACGCGATGACCAATCTCGTAATTGAAGTGATATTCCCTCTGTAAGCTGCAAAGAGATTTTCCGTCGTGAGTAAATTTCTGTTACGACACCTTCCAGGACCAGAAATATTTGTACCGAAGCGTTGAGTAAATCGAGGTGTTCTTCGAGGTTCTCATCCGGACTTTGATACGGTACCGTGCAGTCCACATCCGACGTCGCAGGCGGTCTTCCCATAGATGAGCTAAGAAAAAGATCAACAACACGTAAACTCTTCCATAGACGATCTCTTTGTCTGTGAATATCCGGTCCGAAACGCGCATTGACTTCTGTTCTGTGGATGCCGATAGAGTACGCTGCTCGGACAGCTGTACCAAAAAATAAAAATGCGCCGTTGATTTGACATGAGCAGAGCATGTAGAGTGTGATGAGAGTAAACATTTGGACTGTTGTAACGCTTAGATTACCCGTGAGGTTAGAATATGCTTTTTCACGCGCATACTCAAAGTACTCCTGAGCGCGCTCCTCGTTATCAATCTTTGTTCCGATAGCTAAGACGAGTAGATTGACGATAGTAGTAGCATCATCCGTCTTATGACCCATATTCGCCCAAAAGATGAGATCATCCTGCAATCGTCGATGATCGAATAAATCCACAAGTCCAGTCGCAATAGCCAGATAATTTGATACAGCGAGGGGAATGTCGTCGGTATGAACGCTCGGAATGCGGTTATCGCCAGGGGTCCGAAGCGATTGATGCGCAGTGGCGTTTTCAAGAACAGAATATCGACTTGACTGCGGTGCAAAAGCATTTTGTCCAACTCTTGTGGTGACGAGTTGCCGAACAGATTGAAAGAAGCTCAATGGGGCACAATCGCCGACAAAGATCAATTTGCCCTGCGCATCGCATACCAGCCTCGCTTCTCTGGGAACTTCAGTTTCTTCCTCTGCGTCAATTGCGTGTGTCGTCGTTTCATTATTAACAGGTGTAGTAGCAGGACTATTCCTCCCCGTCGAGATTCTCCCCGTTGAAAGAGCCCTATCAAGTTCCGAAGCAGGCGGTGATCTTAGCGAGGATACAGATCCTTGGTGATTAGCTCTCCGGCGTCGGACCTGAGGTGAGTAATGGCAGTCGTGAGGCTTTTGACGACGAGCGCAGTAACTGCAGGGTAATTTGCCGTCGCATTTTACTTTGCGGGATTTGCAGCCGTCGCAGGCATTTGCTATGCGGCTGCGGATATAACGTTCTGTTGGTTCTTGCATCGTCAATTGGTGGTGTTGAATTGAGGGAAGGGATTTGTTGCTACGGAAGCACTGTGGAGAGAGAGGCTGGACGGAAAGGAGCGGATGTTCGGCTGAGAAATTGTTAGTGCAGTTCTTCGGCCCGCTGAAGAGTCCGAGGCTTGGCTGTGAGAGTGAGACCCTAGATATATACTGAATAAATTAGTTAACGTAAAACAATTTATTCCAATTTCTGGGAGTTGGTTTGTCATGGTCTCATTGATAGGAATTGACTAAAACACTATTATATGCACACTGGGCGGATGTGCACTTCGGATATGCAGACTGGCGGCTAAGTTCATCAGTGCAACCACCAACATTGACATTGACATTTGATGACAGGCGGTCACTTGATCGACAATGGGAATGTTCCAATGGTTGCGATATCCCTGGAATCAAGCCCAAGTCAATGAGAAGATTCTTGAATGACGTACAATCTCTAGGCAAAGACTGATATCCAGCGATTACTTTATTCTACTATTAATTATTTACTTCCAAGAATGTATATCTACCCAGCATCCCTACCCAATGCTCCAAACAAAATGCTTCTATCAAGTCCATGCTCCTCACTACAAAGCATTGACCACAAGGCCCGCTCCATTATCAATCTGGCCTATAACAAGAAGATTCTCCTCAATATCATATCTATAATCCGTAGACATGTCCCTCAGAACCTCTCCAGTAGCACTACACGTAATAGACGAAACAAAAGGATTAACCACGACTTTAACACAAGACATGGATGGTACAGAGCAGCTCAAAGCATCTCCATCTTTGACAGGCTGCGTGCAAGTAATAGCAACCTGCGCCGACCCAAGACTATCGGGACAAACACCCACTGTAGCAAAATCTTGTAGATCCGGGGTGAAGAATGCACAAACGGGCAGTGAATTGTCGATCAATAGGTGGCCATTCTGTGCATCGACACTAAAAGTAACGGGGGTGTAGAGTGCATTCTTTCCAGTAAAATGAAGGTAATTGCCTTTGACGCGATCGGAGTAAATAACTGCGCCTTCAACTGGGGCTCGCGCGCCTTTAATTCGAAACTCGGTAATGGTTGGCAATTCGGCGGTTGTTGTTGTTATTGTCGTTGCAGTAGTAGTCTCGACTGATGTTGGAGCAGTGGTCGTGTCGGTGACTTCAATATCGGCAGAAGTTGTGACGATGGTTGACTCTGCTGTAGAAGTCACTTCAGTAGAAGCATCGACAGTAGTTGCTCCAATTGTCGAGGTCGATCCAGTGGCTGCGTCGGTGGTCGTGTCAATTCCAGCTGTGACGTCTGAAACAACAGTCGTGCTGATCGTAAAAGACTCCGAAACAAAACGAGAGCTTGTTATCCCAGAAGCTATCAAACTCGTTGAAACGCCAGATGCTAAACATGATGTGATTAACATTTACCTCCATCGTCAAACTGGGAACTTACACAAAGGCCGGGGTTTGCAAACATTCGCTTCAGCGGCCCAAATGCCAGCGAGACTAAGCGCTACTGAATGAAGGATGCTGGGACGCATTGTGATCAGACGTAACAATACCTAACAGAGTAGCAGAAGAGAAAAAAAAAACAAGAGAAACAAGAGAAACAAGAGAAACAAGAGAAACAAGAGAAACACAGGAGGGAAGAGGATTCTAGCAAAAGAAATAAGAATCTATAATCTTAGACCCTCGCTATCAATTCAATAGTTTGGTAATAGTCGCTAAAACGGATAACATACCCTTGTAAGCCACTCCCCAGGGCGTCAGAAAATGTGGCTGCTGAGAGCCCGAGGAACGAAATCAGTACATCAACTTGTGCTACTAAAAGTAGAGCCTTTAGGCTGTTTATTTTTGTACCACAAGCCTATCTAAGGATGTTGACGTTTTTGCTACCAAGTAGCCTCTGCCCCTGGCCATTTCACCCTCAATCCATCTCAGTCACTCTTGGGTTTTTTTTGGGATCGTGGTATCCTGGGAACTCGGATTTTGTGTTTATAAGTACCCTCTTGGTAAGCCAATCCTTTTGACTTCGACGGTCGACCAGGCGGTAGAACATCAAAATGGCACGGTGGAGATCTTCCATCGAGTACTTGTTACTAACTACTTTGTCTGTGCCACCACCAATGTCGAGGTTATCAGGAGTCGGAAATCGATGTGTGTACTTGTCGCGCGAGTAGTCACGGTCCGGGTTCCAATCTTGGGGAGCGAATAGCAAGATCTGGGCGGCTGCAGCGAGCACAAATGCCTCGGGATGTAGGCGTTTTGGAGCCCACAAGTGATCCTTCCTCTCTGATACATGATCATTCCGAATAGGTAGGAAGGTTGGCTGGGGACAAAGCTCGATAATTTGGTCGACGAAATCATGGACTCTTTCATCCTCATAGTACGCCTGAAGTACTTGAGTTGGCGGCGGTCTGACGAATTCGTTACTGAAGTCCGTGTCTTCGTCGTAGAACTTTTTCGTTTCGATAAAGTTGTGGAACTCTGGATCAGCCGCGTCACCGTTACTAGTATTCTAAACTAGTGAACGGGGCCAGTTGTCCCGCAGGATGTCATCGGAGACAGATGGCGGATTGGAAGCGATAAGAGCAGCCTCATGGACGATATCTGGAACTATCAAAGGGCGTTAGCAGGCAGACGGGGACCTGAAGCACTGACTAAGAGTAGCGTAATAATATCATAAGACTTACTGATGATATCGATGTACGCCGTCATGTCTCTGGGATTGGGAAAGGCACAATACTGGGCCAAGGTTTTCAATGGAGTCGTCCATCTAGGACGCCAAGTAGCGTTTATCAAGACGCCCATCCGTATTTGATTATTCAAGTCCACTGTCATTGTAATAGGCATGTCGTGTCCTTTATGGCTCTCGTGACTGAATTCGTGGTTCATGTACCCATTGTACCATTTGGGCAATCCGTCACTAGGTAGATCGGCCTGATCGACGCGCATCATGCTCAGGTAGTTGTAATGAGCTACTACTTGTCCCTTAGACATTGTTGCGGTAGAGTTTTGTAGTACTGATGATTTTGATGATGGTGATGATGATGATGGAAGAGGAAAGTGAGAGGAAAGGAAAAGAGGAAAGGGAGAAGGGAGAAGGGAGAAGGGAGAAGGGAGAAGGGAGAAGGGAGAAGGGAGAAGGGAGAAGGGAGAAGGGAGAAGGGAGAAGGGTAAAGGGTATCACGTGATGGTATTCTGCACAGGTCCTTTGTGTCGTCGTTCTTTCCAATCTGTTCATACATATCTCGTAGCTCCTGACGTGATAGACGAAATTCTCAGACCGCTCTCAGGCCACATAAACACTTAGAATGATATAAGATTTAGGTATGTCAACCACTAAATCACTACCGGTTTTCATACTCGCCAGTCTGTCCACCGAGATGGACTGATTTACATCACATGCTGACCTGATCAGAATCAGCGGCGGTAAAAAGTATGGATATGCTTGGAAAGAAAGGTCGAGATCTATTTGTATGTCTATATGCTGTACTTTATCTATGTGTAGAATTTCAAGCAGCGGCTGTCATCTGACCGCGCAACTCCAATACCGCACCAAAAGACTTGTCCAGAATTTCTAGTCCCTGCTCAATCTCCTCGGCAGTGACAGTGACAGCAGGAGCCAAACGAAAAACACCACCCATACCGGGCAGATTGACAACATTACACGACAGACCCAGCTCCATCGCCTTGTCAGAGATGGCCTGGCCCAGATCAGCACCAGGGGCCTTTGTCTTGGGATCAGCAATAATCTCGATACCTTGCAAAAGGCCTCGACCCCGAAGATCTCCGATACACCAGTACTTTTGTTGAAGCTTCTCAAGACCAGCGCGGAGTTGCTGGCCTCGTTCGCTGGCCTTTTGACAAATGTTGTCGCGCTCGACGATCTCGAGAACCTTGTCGCCGACGGCTGCTGTGAGAGGGTCGTTGAGATGAGTGGTGAGCCAAAGGAAACCGGCCTCCTTACAGCCGCGCTCAATTTCGGATGTGGTGCTGACGGAAGCTAGGGGAAGACCGCAACCCAGCGTTTTGGAGAGGGCCAGGATATCGGGGACCACGCCCTCCTCATGCTCAAAAGCAAACATCTTGCCGGTTCGACCAACGCCAGTCTGGGCTTCATCCATGATGATCAGCATCTCGCGCTTTCTGCATTCGTCTTGCATGCGCTTCAGATACCCGGTAGGCAGGTCGAGAATACCACCAGTGGAAAGAATGGGCTCCATAATAAAGGCAGCAAGGGACCCAACGCTCTGTCGATCAATCAGGGACCAGCCAAAGTCCATCTCAGTCTCCCAATCCCATGACCCATCAGCCTTTCGAAAGGGAGAGCGGTAGCCGTACGGTGCAGGAAAAGCCAAAGATCCTGGCATGGTTGGACCACCTCGACTGCGACCAGCAGAGTATGTAGCGGAGCCAGAACCTTGAGTCAAACCGTGGTAACTGGCTGAAAAGGCCACAATCTCGAACTTGCCGGTATAACACTTGGCGATCTTGATAGCAGCTTCGGTTGACTCGGAGCCAGTGTTGAGGAAAAAGGACTTTTGTAGGGGGCTGGGTAGGAACTTGGCTAGTCTCTCAGCTAGGTTGACAACGGGGTGAGTGATCATGTTGCTCAGAAGATGGTCGAGTTCAGAGACATAGTGCTTGACAACCTCGACAACCTCTGGGTGAGAGTGACCGAGAAGAGAGCTCATTTGACCCGAAGTAAAGTCGAGGATTTGTTTGCCGTTTGTGTCGTAGAGGCGGGTTCCTAGGGCTTTGGAGATGATGACAGGAGAGAATGGGACTCCGGTGGTCATGACATAGCTGTCAGCCTTGGACCAGAACTCCGCGGTGGAAGATGCCATGATGAATAGAGGACTAAATTGTGTGGTATGCTGGTTAATGCTCAAAGACGAGACGAAGGGTTTACCTTTATATATTATCTGTAAGCTGCAGAAGTCGTTGGACTCCGCGGAAAACTCGACTTCGGCCGCCCATGATTTGAGGTGGATACCATAATAGAGTGGCATGACATGTGGAAGTTGTTTATGAATATAGGATAATTATCGACAAAGACATTATGTGGGCAGTGATATTTTCCTCAAATGCATACCGCGATGCTAATCTTCCCGTGGTAAACGTGCGCGATAACAATTTCTCCTCGGGAAACTTGTCATTCCATCAGCTGTGGGGTCGGCGGAGTTGCTAGGCTCTACCCATGGTTGATGACTGTATACGGAGGTAAGATTATTAAATGTATCACTTAAAGCACTCTACAATTTGCTTTGGGACTCTATGTACCGGATCATGCTCGGTGGTTAGAAACTTCAGGATCTTGCTTCTTCTGAGCTTGGAAGAACAGTCTCTTTAAACAATTATCCTTCCATTTCAAATTTTGAAGCGACCATAATCAAGCCTATATTTCTCACTCCTATTCAATCTGCCATACACAAGATCAAGACTCGCCCCGACTGAGTTCCAATAACAATCGTAGAACCCGAAGCATAGGCACTGAGTCCTGAATGGCGGTAATCATACGGTCTATAATCTGGCGGTAGCCAAAGAACCCTCTCATCATCTCTAGTTATCCAGATATTGTCATTAGAAACTTGTAATTCTTTCAAAACGTCTTGTCTCAAGTGGACATTGGGGCCAACGTGGCCAAGGAGTACCTCATAATTGATGAAAGATTTGCCCAAACACCATATCCCCGTTTGACATGAATTGATGAGGTTTCCTGTCTTTGTGTCCCAAGACATTATTTCTCCCGTTATCAAGATGCCTACCAGTTTGTGGCCATGAAATGATAATGATGTCAAGTTAAACGGGTGAACATCCTTAATGCGTGTGAGAAATTTGCATGACTCCGAAATCTGACGAATCTCGATGGACGTCTCGTTCGTGTACGCAATTAGTGACCCGTCGGGCGACAACACAGCCTTTGAATCGCTCGGCGGCGAGAAATCCAAGGCTTGCCGAAGTAAGCCACGATATACGTCCCAGATCTCTGTCTTTCGCATCCCGTTATGAAATAATGGTAGAGCAAGTAGCTCACCGTTTTCAGAGATTGCCCACGGCCCGGAGTTAGGGTGGGGTGGTTCTTCTTCCCTTCGTAGGGATTTGAATAGTCGCCATGGATTACGACTCCAGACCTCAACGTTGCGACCTGATGACATGACGCAATACGACCCATCTTCAGTCGCGGTGCGGAACCTCATAGGGTCTGACTCGCCCAAGGTTTCTATGCATATACCACTTGAAACATCCCAAGTCTTGACCTGATTTCTGCAAGCTGAGACGACTGTGCTCCCGTCTGGTGTTATAGTGAGGAATTCAACGTCACGAGGGTGGAACATGCCCACACGAGTCGATTGCTGAGGAGAGAGGTTCCAAACTCTAACAATATTGTCTTCCGAAGCCGTTGCGAGTAACTTTGCATCAGATGAGATCGCGAGACTGCCAGTAGTAAGCTTGTCCATTTCGTGAGAAATCGTTCCCGTTTTCAGGTCGAAGATCACTGTTTGATGCCCACTAGAGGAGACGGCCAACCAATCCTGTGTCAAGGACAACTTATCAATTGTCAATTTGTAAGGGTATTGTAAAGTCCATATACACTGCTTCGTCGCAGCCCGCCATATCCTAAAATATCCATTCTTCCAAGTCATAGCTAGCAGTGACCCATCCGGAGAAAACAGAATGAACGAGTATCTGTCTCGAGAACCTAAATTCACCCAGTTTAGAACGTTCGATGAACACCAGGCTGAGAGCCAGACGGATGTATCTACAACGCATGATATCCACTGACCTTCGTTGAGAGAAAAATTTCATCATAGCCGTTCCGTATTGGAACCTGACTTGTGCATTCCCCTGAGTCAAGATCGTGGATGAAGAATACAGGCTCGCTTTCTAAGTCGGTAGCAACGTTCGAGATAGAGCAAAGGCTCATTCCATCATTTGAGAAAGCGACACGGGAAATCGACCTGCCCTTCAAGAGGAGACAATGTATCAATGAATGTGAGTTGAAATTCCAAATATCGATTCTTCCTTTCGCGCCTATAGCAAGAAGGCTTCGAGAAACCATCCTATAACAAGTATTGTCGATGGCCTGTCACTGCTTCTGATATCTTTCCAATCTTTTAGTGTTTTGAGGCAGCTGCCAGAAGATATATCCCATATTTTAACGTCAGCTGTAAAGCCCCATGTAGTTATAATGTTGTTGGATAAGAAGGCTAGCTGTATACTACTAGCTTTTCTCCCTAACTCAAACGTTTGCACGTTCTGAGGCCAGTCTGAATCAACAGCGGGTAGTCTCATGACTGATTCTGGACAACGACGGTCTTCGAAGGGTTGAGGAACGATGCTTAAACTGGGAGAAAATAATATTCCTGAGTGGTAAAGCTGAAGAGGAGTTTTCTCAATTCCATCTCGGAAAAAATGGATAAAACGTATCGCGTCCTGGACAAACTTGAAGATCTCGCTTCCTGACGTCTTCTGTAAGAGTGGTTAATGACTATGACTCATAAAATGGGAGAATCGTAATTACGTCAACAATCTTCAGCAGTTCTTGCAGCATTTTCGGAGATTCAAAGAATAGCCCTGTCAAGCACAAAACCTCTATCCAGTTCAGGAAAAACCTTTTCAAAAATTGGTGCTCCTCATCATTGTCTTGCAACTGCTTTCCCGAACCGATGACATGATGAACCCAATACCGGCAAGCATATTGGGTTTCCTGAGGGATCTTCTGGTTGATTGTATCTTGGTCAATGTCGAAACGACTTCTGCCCGGAGATTTAAGGTCACAAATGTCAGTTCTCAGTTCTCCTTCGAGGTGTCTCAAGCATCTACTTGCCAACTTGGCATGAGTAGAGTTCTCGTCCACTTTTAGATCTCCTGCTGACTTGCTGAGAAGGAAATCCCTAAACGAAAGATGGAATAGCTTGATTGGGCCGTCATCCCGCGGTACGTCGAGAACTGAGCGCAGTGGATCGACCGTACCAGCTACATCATGTTCTTCAACACCAAGCAAGACAGCAAGAGATGCCATAGAAAGAGGATTGGCTAAAAGAATGAGTGAACCGATGATTTGAGTGAAACTATCATAAGCTTTGCCCTGTGCCTCGGCTGGCGTACCGTTCAATATGGGATCCAATACTGGCATGTACGTTGCATCGTAAGCGGATCTGACTGGGTGAGAATCATCAATAATGGAATCCAGCCTTGAATCCGGACTACCTGCCTAGTGGATGATTTCGATCAAACGAATAAAGGTTGCAGCGGCGATAAACAAGGGAATGGACCTCGTAACAAGGGCTTGAAAGCGATCACTCCCCGGCCAGTCTGGATCAAGCTGCAACTCCTTCTTTCTATGGCATGAATTGTGGTCCAAAAGAAATTTGCGGATACAGTGTTTGAGAAACATCGTAATATCGGTCTTAATATCTACCATTTTGACGCGATGAAGAGCTATCTCTCGGTGCAATTGTTGATGACGAGCAAAATGTGCTTCAATGTCAAACTCTGGTCGGCTTGTGATGAAAACCTTAAGAACATCAGGGCACTCGGTTAAAAGTGCCATCATGTTCCGTCGATCGTCTGCATCGCACTCATCAAGTGCATCGACAACAAGAACCACAGTTATGAACTTTTTATCCTGTACTTTGTTGAGCGGCTCCCGAATCAGTATCCTCCATTGCTCGTTCATAGAACGCATTACTGATGATGGATCTTCCTGGACTGCATCGATGATATATTGCCGCACTGGTGGGAAGTTCAAAGCAAGTTGGTATGCAATGATGGAAAATATTGTTCGACCACCTGCTCGGTTACCGGCACCTTTCTTGAAGAAGAAGCAGCCTCCAAGGCAACGATCTCTCAAATCACGAGCAACCGTACGAGATACAGTGCTCTTTCCAGTGCCGGCTAATCCTGGGAGCCAACATATAGTTGGGCTTTTGGTATCTTCAGCCCAATCATAAATATCTCGAAGAACGTTCTGTCGCGTGCCCTGAAGGCAAAAAGAGTCGACCGGGTGATCTATGTGGTCAACTGCATCTCCAGGGTTAAGTAGAAGATCCTTGAGCTTTTGCTTTGCCTGGTATTCCAACAATTGACTGATAGAATGCGTTAGCTTCGAAGCATATATGAACCGCCAGGGGCACTAAGGGGCAAAGTACATACATAGAACCCTTTCTCATGTCATTGATCAGTTTGTGCAAGTCCTTGAGTAGCTCTCGGTTTTGAGAATGATGGTACATCTCGCAGAATGAGCCAGCGTCATGAAGTTGGATCTTGACTTTATGGAGATCTTCCAGATATCCGGAGAAGTCTTCCAAGCGAAACGCATCTGTCATAGGTTTTGCAACTGCATGTTCTCAGCGAAGAGCGAAGGCAAGAAACCGGATGCATTGAGAAAGAGTCTCAACAATAACCTTGCGTAAGCGTGCAGCTGCAGAGAGAGTCTTGACTTCTAAATCTCATAAGTAGAGTTCTTGATAGACACTACACTCGAACATTAAGATGACAGTCTCGGCGGTACCCTCGACAATCTTGGCTCTGATTTCTTCGCCAGCTGCGATACTCTGGAAATCGTCAGCGTGTGCAAAAGAACGAGTAGATGATAGAAGGTAGGGTAAATACCACATAACTCGGAGACAAAACTCAAGCACACCAAAATCCATTTCCATTTCTAGAGCTGATTTCTTGCCGCTCTAAGCTGAGTTGATGCTAAGCCTGGCCAGGCTCCCCAGTAGGGGACCAAATTCGGGCCCATCCCATCACTAATGCAAAACCAACCATGTCAAGGTCGGAATACACTCACACTGAGGGACAAAGACTCTCTGTGAGGAATATCATCGATGCTGATTCTATTGTAAAGATAGTCATTAAATCATCAAGCGCGCTCGCTTAGGTATTACAGCTAATGCTTTATTACCCTTAAAACGGCAGATCTAGCCGTACTATCCCATGCCTTGTATAATCTTAGCCTGTAAAAACGCGTATTCACAGTAGCTTCCCAATATTCACTACATTTCAGCCATAAAGGGTGGCTTATACTAACAGAAACCTGTATTCCGAGACTGAGTATCCACGTTTCTGTTTTCATCCTGTAAACGTTGATCACGTTCCTTGTTATGATCTAAGACTGTGAATGGGGCTTAGAAGGAGATATGGCGTAGTGCTTGAGACACGATGGCTCCTTAGAAATGTAAGTACCTTAACCTTTCCCCTGTAACTTCATGCTTCTTCTGTCATCTTTACCACTTCTATTATTATAAGACCAAGCGCTCAGGAGGGCATCTAAAGCTGCAGCATTGCATACGGGGTGGTAGACTCCCACTGTAAGTAAGAGACCGCCATCGACAAAGCTTGCTTGAGCTGCAAAGACGGGTTAGTCAGGACCTTGTGGCATGACGTCAATGGGACCGAGTTGCGCGGTTGAGAATTCGGATAGAGGAAAGCTTTTCTCTTTCAAGGCTGCATATGATGTAAGGTGTCGCTAAGATCTTTGTATCTATAAACGACTTGATTAGCTAGGCTTTAGTGACAGGATAAAGCAGACATCGCTCGTGGGAACTTGTATCCAATTGGTGAGTCGACAATCTGAACCCTTCCGGCCTTGGGATCCTGCCCTTCCTCTGGACCCTATAACGATTAGATTAACAGCCGCCGATATAAGCTCTTAGTGTGAAAACTCACGATCACTTCTGCAATCCACGGAATAGACGTGACGGTATGCCCCAATCCCTTCTTCAGATTCTCGTATCTAGAGAGGTAAGTCAATTTTGCCTCTTAGCCTTGTTGAGACACCGAACATACATCTGAAATTTATCCGCACCAGAGGTCAATGGGAAGCACAGGACCAAACGAATTCCATAAAGTCTTGGTATATTCATATCAAGGGGCGTGAGCTTCTGCTGGGCGGAGGGTTGTTGAAGGCCGTACTGCTCCAAGCCAACAAGATAGTCATCTTGCTTGGCCTGAGTACCAGTTGAGATTGCGTTGGGAGACATGTTTTTGAGGACTGCAAGGTTGAAAGACAATGGAGGAATAGAGAAGGAGGAGAAATAAGTCAATATGAAGCGACTACTTAAATATACCACTTAAAACTGCCGGCGTAATCAGAATGGCGGGCTGCTAGTGTCTATTGAAGCCTTTGTCTCCAGTTAACTGCCTAGCTATTTCTTTATTTTTGATCTTGATTGGACATGTCAATGCATACCATATTAGGTTAGTCTCTTAATATCCTTGCCTTGCTTTGGACATAGGTTGAGATGTCACGCTTTTCCTATTCCCGCTTCATTATCTATCGTCCAAGTTCAGAGTCTCATATTGCGCTTATATTAGCTATTGGATTGAATTGAATTGATTCAAATCCTATTATACCTCAACTTTCCTTTGACTGTATTTACCGTTAGCTATTGAAATTTCTGGGTAGTATTATCTGACAGGTGCTGTCCCCCACCAACAAATAACCCTTGGCATGAACACAACGAACAACCGTAATCTTGTTGGTTGGTTCATTCGTTTCGCCAAAAGTCAAGGATTATATGCGAACTAGCCTTTTCTCATAATTCCAATTCGTCAAACCCCAAACTCTCCCCCACTATGGAGCCGGGATATATGATATATCTCATCATCGTCATATCATAACGTGGCCGTCGCTTCTTCTCAAGTCTCTGGCCCTTTTAACTTCTTCGTCTCTCTTGCAAAAATTGCGCAATATTCCTTTTCTTGAAATAAACCGCCACTAGAGCGCTTTGGCTTCTGTTTCGCATAATTTCAACGCCACCTGCAACTACGACGAGCCCCAAGAGCTCCAAGAGCCCTACCAAAAGCCCTGCCAAAAGTCCCTCAAAAAGTCCCTCTCGAACTCCCGAGCACAATGTTGGAGATAACGGCGTTCTTTCAGCCGCACACTGGTAGTAACTCGCTGAGGTGCGTTTGTTCATGCTTAGTGGACATTACACAGTGTTGATGCTAACCTTAGTCAAGGAAGAGGACTTGAACGAAGACGATGGAAACTCACTCAGCGACGGAAGCCTCTCGGCCTCTACAGACTCAATGACTTCAAGTATCTTTGAGTATCGCAAGCTTCACGGACGTACATACCATCGCGAAATTGGAAATGCCCAGTATTGGTAGGGTGACTCTTTGTTTTATGCCGGATTGAGGCTTACTGAACAAGGGCTTCGAACGATGAGCGACAGAGTGAAACCCTGGATATGAAGTACGTTGGTGAAGGTTTAAGAAAGACTAGCACATGATTAACCACCTCGTTAGCCATCATTGTCTAACTCTAGGTCTTGGCGGAAAACTCTATCTTGCTCCGATTGATAAGGACAAGATTACAGTGAGTACACCCTTTGCCTCTTTGAGGACTGGTTGGGAGGCTAACTGGAACTTCCTCTTCTATAGGAATCTGGGCTTTGTAGGGTTTTGAGTTGAACTCCTAATAACATAAAATGACTTTGGCTCCAGGGACTTTGCAGATGAACACCCCAATGTAGAGGTTATTAGCACCGATATATCGCCAATTCAACCCGCCTGGGTTTCTCCCAATCTCAAATTGTAAGTCATCAGAACTGAGACCTGCCCCTCGTCTACTGACACGTATCTTTCAGTGAAATCGAATATTGTACTCAAGAATGGACATTTGCTCCCAAATCAGCAGATTACGTCCATCTCCGCTGGTTGGCCGGAAGTATCCCTGATTGGTACCAGTTCTTCAGAGAGGCCTACAAGACCTGCAAGCCAGGTGGTTGGGTCGAAAGCTTTGAACCCTCAGCTATTATCACCAGCGATAATGATACCGTAAAGGAGACTTCTGCTTTAGGCCAGTTGGGCAAGCTATTCATTGAAGGTGCCAAGAAATTCGGCATGAGCTTTAGTGTATACGAAGAAGAGCTACAGAGGAAAGCCATGGAGGCAGCAGGATTTATTGACATTCAGCAATACGAGTACAAGGTGAGAATGATTTTAACATCAATAGTTGTTGGAATGCTCACATGGTATGACAGGCTCCTCTCGGTGACTGGCCCAAGGACCCGGAGATGGAGGAACTGGGAGAGTTTGGTCGTTATGTTTTTCTCTCGGATACTGAAGGCCTTGTGCTTTTTGTGGCTAATACTATGTGCTGGTCGGAGGCAGAGATTCATGTTTACATTGCGCATGCTCGAAGGGAGATTAACTCGGGCAAGCATCATGCTTACTTCAAGCAGCGGGTTGTCTGGGGACGGAAGCCAGAGGAGTGAGTCTATGTGGAAGGGTTAGAAATCAGTCAATCTGATGCAACGATTTGACTTGTAGGAGCTTCATATTGTCAAGTAAGAGAGAAGATAAATAAATTTACGGCATAGGACGACACCTAATGGAATGGTAACAGTTGGCGTTCTCATAATCCAAAACCTCTCTGCTCAAACATCCGAACTCAGCCAAGCTCTTGTCAACCTTTTGACCTTCCCCACCACTTTGGTTATTGTCATCTTGATAAAGCTGCAGCTTGTCTTTCCTTCCCATGAACTGGCCGGGATTCAACACGTTCAATCCAAGCCTGCGATGCTAAGCTGTTATCACATTCACTAGCCTAAAAATGCGCCATGCTCAGGATTTCGTTCTCATCATAATCCCCTGGCGGGAGATCGCCTTGTACCAGATCCTCCCTCACAGGCTGCGGCTGATGTTGGGGGTCGTGCGAGAAGTCAATCCAAGGATTATTTGGTGTCATTCCTTGGTTCCCTACCGCAAAAGTCGATCCGGGGTGGTGGCTTATGTTGCTCATCGGTTGTTGAGCCACTGGTAAAGTCATTTGTGGTTGAAACTGCGACGGAGTGCTGCTGATATTTATACCCTGGTGAGACCCAAAGGAGTCAAACCCTGTTGACCTTTGGTCCGAGACTGCTGTGCCTTCTGTGAACGTGTCAGACTGATCATGGCTTCGTAAGAAACGGCTGGAATTTGCATCGGAGCTTGAAACAGCTGGAGTATGGAATTGTGAGCGACGCTCATGACTATAGACGAAATTCGGCTGAGAAACTGGCAGAAGCTGATATTGCGGATGCTGAGGGCTGATTGTTGGCTGCGGAGACATAGCGGACACGGGTCTGGGAGGCAAATTGTCAGTCGTTATCGGGGTATGCCCAAAATTGCTTTCAAGGTCCCCGATGAGCAGTCCTAGAACTTGACGGATCGCATCCTCGCTTTCGCAAGCATAGAGCTGAGAGATTGTGTTTCGGTTCATCACTCTGTTGCGGTGTTGTTGAATGACATCTGCACAATACGTCGAGACAGCATTCGGTTGGTCTGGGGTGCCCTGTAAGTTAGTAATCGCTTTCAAATATTCGAATCTTATGCGACATGCTGTAGACTCACATGGATTTGGGGTGTCCGTGGTCGCGGGCCAGTCGGGAAACAGCACTCTGAATATTGCTTTCCAGCAACTTTCGGGAGGGTTCTTGCTGGGCCTTGTTCTGTCTGATTTCAGGTCTTGAGCCTGGTCCAAATCATATCCATCCTCATAATCATCTCCTAGGTCTTTTCTTTCACAAGGGCTATGCCCATCCAGCTCTTCGCGGAGGAATCGCTTTTTACAGGCGTGACATCGCCGCCAATCGATTGAAAGATCATGGATGAGCTTCAGATGCGATCTATACACCTGTTAGTTAAACTCTCGACTTACGAGCCTCCAAGCTAATGTTTCTCGGGTTCTGCAGTGAAACATTCAGAGATGGACTTACTTTAGGCGGTCAATATTCTCAAATCCCTTTCCATTGCAGGGTCCGCTTGTAAACCTCGCCCGGTTCTTCTTATGATATGGACAGGCGAAACGGTCCCCGTTTGGCTCTGAGCGACGAGGTCTTTTCTCCGAATTACCTTTGATGTTTTCTTTGTCGTCATACTCATCCTTTCCTGCACCCAACCTGTGTTTTTGTCGATTGGTGCCCCGGTTTGTAAGCAGTTGACCATCAGAGCATGTGTTCAGCGCCTGGCTGTTCTGGTTGCCGACCGGGGGCGTCTGCCACTCGCCACCACGTTGGTAACATGCCAAAATAACGATAGCTGTCAAGACGGTATTGATCCAAGAGCCCTTGCCCTTGTCTTTAGAGAGGTTGTTCTTGAGTTTAAAGAGTTCTTGTGACTTGAGAAGCCCCAGCAACAACTCGATTGTCTTCTTTCGGCCTTGGCTGACGGCGTGATGAAGCGGAGTCCATCCATTCTTGTCTCGTGTATCGACTTCGGCGCCTCGGTCTAGAAGTAGGTAGGCGGCTCTGATGTGTCCAAGAGAGGCAGCATGGGACAGGCATGCTTCACCAGTATGGATGCTAGAGGCGTTAGGATTTGCGCCAGCCTGCAGGAGAAGCTCCGCGATGTCTAGATGACCACTGCGAATTGCTAACCACAGTGGAGTAACCCCACTGCTGCTGTCGTCGTAGTCAGACCCTTCGCTGAGCAGAAGCTCGACAACTTCCCTATGGCCATATGCTGCGGCATGACTCAATGGAGTTTGACCATAGACATAATCTCGATGACCCATGTTGGCACCATTGTCAAGCAAGATCTTACAGATATGATGATGACCCATAGCCGCGGCCAGTGAAAGAGGAGTCCGCCCATAATGATCCTCATCATTTATCTCTGCAAGCCTCACTCCCCAGAGGCCTGTGTCATACCACGGTAAGCCATAGTATGACATGATATGTACTGCCTTAGTCTTGTGCGGCTCAAAGAGCTTCTGATCCTTGAATATTTGGCTGTGTAGCAAAGACCACCGGTCGACGAATCCCTTTTGAAACTGAGAAAGGTGGCACATCTCCTTCGTCATGGGGCTTACCCCGGCTCTTTCGGCCAGGCTAAGGTGTGTCATGCCAAACGATAGGGAATACTCTGAAAAAAGGGCTGAAGTGATTGCAGTCTCGGTATTCAGGAGGCTAGAACGCATGTATATGAGGTCAACATACAGGAGGCATATCCAAGCAACTCGGAAGTGGTACTGGGCATTGCAGGCTTGCAAGTCAGTGAGTTTGAGTTCTGGGAAAGACAATGTGGAAGTGCTATTGTCGCCCTTAAGGACGCAGGACCCCCTTTCCTGGAGATAGTCTCTCAGGGTTTGATGGATGAATTGCACGGTCGATTCTGTATATGTCGTATCGTTTGCGAACTTGGCCTGCCGCGGTGCTACCTCAAGAAGGCCGCCACATAGAAGCATCAGCTGAGTACTCATGTCTAGCGAAGCTTTGTCCTGTATCTTGTTCATTTTGTTCCACAAACCCCACTCATTTATTTCACTCTTGGTTAGTGGAGATAGAAGATCAGGATCATAATGCATCGCGGCCAGGGCACTGCGGAGCTCGAGTATCGAAAGTGGCCGCTGAGCGCATAGTACGAGGGTGAATGCATCCCGTGCCATCTCTCGGCGGCTTTCATCATGCCGGCTCCATAGCTGCTGTATAATCGTCTCGTATGCCGCATCGAGGGTTGCTGGAAGCCAGGACGTAGAGTGCTGTTCAGACTTGGGTGTCTTGAGGTAACCATCGAAGCGCAGCTGGGATATGTTCAAGGAAGCCCAAAGAAACATCCCTTTAGCCTTCTCCGCCAAAGCTTGAGTTGTCTGTTTGACATCCCAGGTCGGGGGTAGATAGTTTTTAAAGGCTAGAAGGCTTTCGCCAAGATATCGCTGTATGTCGAGCGAGTTATTATCCTCCAAACGAATTTCCGCGCCTGGCACGGAAAAGCTGCTCGGTCGAGAGGATATACATATCCGTAGTTTCCGACTGGGATTGAGATCATTAAGACGCCAGAGGAGAGTAACAAGCTTACTGGGATCGGCACACTCGTCCAAAGCGTCTATGATGAAGAAAATGGAATCACCTTGTGCCGTCGATTTGTCGGCCAACAAAAGCAAGCTTTCCATCAGGATATCGATATCCCTTACGCTGTCGGAGATCTCATGCTCCCTTCTGTGATGAAACTTGGAAAATATTTCGAAGGATCGCGTACTCGGAGTCGTCTTTAAAAGTTGATGCAAGAGCGAACTTAAAAGGCTCACCACAGAGTGGTTTGCGCTGCCGGCGGAGAAGAAATAGGATACCACAGCCTGGCTTGATGTGTGCTCCAGACGATATGCCTCTAAGATATGTTTCATCAGGGTGCTTTTACCAGTTCCCGCCTTACCAGTGATCCATAGAGGCTGGGAGGGCTTGGCCAACCAAGACTTATAAGTGTTATGTTTCAGTATCCAGTCGCATGTTCCTGGAGAGGCGTCTCGGATGTTGGCCGATGTGTCTTCAGTTTCCAGACTTTCAAGAACCTCTATATCCTGTCAACGGAATTATGTAATAGATATGAGAGGGTTTTTACCATGCTCAACAGATGACAGAGTTGTCTGTACTTCGATTTTATCTACGACAGAGCGGCCGAGCCCAGAAGTGATGTTTCTCAATGATTGCAGAACCTTGATGTAGGAGACATCGTCCTGGCTTCTGAAACGACACAAATCCTGTCAATTTATCAGATAGAGGTAAAGAAAGAAAAATAGATTCACACTGCTTACAAGATGGTGACTGTATAGCGATAATTGGGGCAACGCCCACGATTCTTCCTGGCTTGGGTCGACCGCCTGTTCGCCAAAGATTCAGTTATTTTTGTTTCTTTCCAATAGTCAATACCAAGGACTAACTCACCCGAAAATCGGTACCTGGTAGTGGCAACTCTTCGTAGCAATGAACGACTTTCCACGGCGGATTATACTGAGATAAGCTCGCGAACCTGACAAGTACCTGTGCCATAAATTTAGTGTCAACCATAATGGACCTAGTTGTCTCACTGGCTGCGGCGATTCTTGAGACGCTTATATCTAGTTCTAAAGTTGAATTCGGCGTCCCCAAGAAGATGATTCCCTGTGTTGCTGTGATAATCTTGTTAAGTGCCGTATCGCCTTTGTTATCAAATGCTTTATTAAGGGCGCATTGGAGAAGTAGACCACCAACACTATGGCAAATAAAGACTAATGGCCGAGACCTCTGATAATGGAATGTTAGTCCATTTACAAACCTTTCCGATTTTCGATACTGCTTAACTGGAAGAGACGGGAATGGATCTGCTCTATAATGCGATGTGAGACGCACCTCGATATTATCTGCCTGTAGATTCTTTAGCTTGTTGAGAAGTTTATCCGCGGCTTGAGTGATGCCCTGACCGTCGCAAAAGGCAGTAGAGAGATAATGGTAGGTGAAGATCCTCGCTGAAGGGAGATCCTTGGGTAAGAAGTCCCGTACCCAGAAAACAGTCTTATTGCTGTCCCCGAGTCCGTGTGTAGGATACTCCCAGGTATCGTAGCCCTGCAATCCGTGTATAGTAACGATGTCTAGTGCTAGGTCAGTCCACGAAGTTCCTTGGGCTATAAGCTGCAACCCGGTGAGGTTGTCCATTTTGAGTAGTTGCATGAGGTGGTTTGAAAGAGGTAGACATACAGAACCGAGTAAAATAGCAAAAACGATGGAGATAAACATTTTTTGCCCGCAGAACCGGCTGTTCCCGCGTCGGTGAATTATAGAGCTTCTAAGGCCCCCATACCAGGGGTGCGACATGATAATCACCTTGTGTGCGTTTCCGAGTCGCTCACAATGCATTGTGTGATTTTTCTGACGCAACACATTCTACACTTTGCCAATTGCATCTCTTCAATTCTGAGCGATGCAGGCCATCGCAATGGAAAAAATTTCCCTTCTTCAAAATCGCATCCATGAATTTCGCACTCAGTGCGATTTCAACCACTAACAAAGCTGAATAATCCCAGTCAATGCTATGTGGCTGCAGATGTGTTTCACTACGTGGACGAGAAATACAGGGGAAGATGGTTAGCGTTGTTGTATCGTTGCAGCAGTTGGCTGAATTTCTTTCTCTCTATATCCACTATCGCAGGCCTCTTGTCTGTGTAACCCATGACAAGGCAGACATGAGCAGATGCAACGCGTCATAGTAGCAATGGCAATATTCGCATCATTGCGTTTTTGTCATGAGGTTTTTTTCCAATGCGCCAGCCACACGAACTGATGTGGAATTGGCGGTTTAATCAGGACCTGTGTCTATAGAATCGGGTTGCGTCTTGAACTTCGTGCAGCTTACGGATACTGCTATCACTGTAATGAGGCTCGGGAAATACATTTTTCCTTTGCGAATCCTTGCCATGACGTCTCCTCACTTGGCTACTTACATGGCCACCTCTGCTTACTTAGTACGCTGTACGGTATTAACTATACCAGATTGTCATGACGAACGCTCCTGGGCGTCCCAGCAAGGCTTGCGATATCTGTAAAAGGCAAAAGGTGGGCTGCAGTCCGTTCCTTGAAAGATACAAGTGACTTTAGCTGATTCTGAACCCTAAAGATCCGTTGCCCGGGCGAGAGGCCAAGCTGCGGAAGATACGTCAGACTGACACATACCAGTCTGGTCTACCATTACATCAGGAACTGTTACTACAGAGCTAGGTGAGTTGGTATCATTCGGTATTGGAAGGATGACCACTAATCGATAAAATGTAGTGACCGTCGAGACCATTATCCCCGCTGTCGCCCCCTACTACGAAGCCTGCGGACTTAAAGCCCTGCTTTCAAAGTCGAACGGCGGCAATGGCGTTATTCTAACCATCAACGGAAATTTGGCGTATCTACCTAACACATACACCGACGCGAACACTCTCGGGGGTTACAACTACTGTGTGGAATGTATGAGAAACCCCGGCTGTCTTTTGAGCCAAGCGGACGGGAGCATGACCTTCAGTAGCTGGGTAACACTCTTCCGGGGGCCTGAAACATTTGTAATTTCTTTCGAGACAGAAAAGTCATTTCACTAGTACGCGAGGAGACTTATGGGTTAGAAGATGCTGTGTTAGGCTATAGGAATAAGACGAGTTGGATCATACTAACCAACTCATATCATATCCAGTAGAACCGGGTAGCTGATCTCAAACACGCCAATGTAGTACTTCGTTGACCTATCCAGCCTTACCAATACAGCTTTCCAGTGTCCATGGCCTCTTCCCAGTCTTCAATGCCTCAAGCTCATCCTTAAAATCCTGTTTCCAAGCATCTTCCAAACGACTAGGATTCCAACCAACCAGTCGTTTCAACTCAGTACCTTTCATCGACTTTGTACCCGCCCATCCGCGTTCTGCCATATCAATAAGGCCAGCTGTGATCTCATCTGCCAGCTCTTGTAAAGTAACGTCCCGAATCTCCTTTGACGGAGGCGTATCTTCACGAGGTAAGATTCCTTCATCGAACGCGGCATCAAGACACTTTTGCATGATCTCGGTCTGGAGAGCCCTCCCAACAGCTGGAAAAAGAATACCTTTCTTCCCAGTTGGAACGTGGCCTACTCCACGGTCTTCCCGCTCCAGAATAGTTCGAGTGAGAAGCACAAAGGCGTCAGCAAGATCCTCAACATGAACCCAGTCCCAGTTCGCAGTCTCATTCAACTTGAACCCATGTCCGTGCTGAATAACGTAGCGCATTATGATTGGTATAATGATGCCCTGTTGGTTGAAAAGTCCTTTACCAGCCCCAAAGATCACTGGCGTATTGAGGCTGACAGCTTGCACACCAGTCTCTTCAGCTGTTGCCAAGACACGAACCTCAGTGGTTCTCTGAGGATAAGGCTCTCGCACGTCTTCTGACTTCAAAAAGTCGTAAACAGCGTTTCCGTCCGCATCATTCCATTCTCTATCCGGATACGCTTTTTGAGTAAGTGGCCGATCAGCTAAATTGCTACAACCTGAAATGTGCAATAGCCAAGGCGGGGGAACACCTGGTTCAACGCGACGTGCGAGACCCCTCACAAAAGCTTCGGCTCCGTCTGGAACAAAACCTGAGCCAGTGTTGATGATAAGCTCGTAATTGGAGGCGATGTCTCTGATGGAGTCGACGTCATGGAGACCAGCCCATTGAATGGGATTCACGCGGTCGCCGTAAGCCGAGCGAAGTTTGGCGGCAGTGTCATCGCTTCGGATGAGGAGATCGATGGTGAGGCCTTTTAGAACCTCATCTTGGGCTTTTACGAGGTGGTCGAGAATGGTACCACCGACATAGCCTGTTGCACCGGTAAGAAGGATTCTTTTGACAGGAACGCGAGACATGATGATTCGGAAGATTCAAATGAGGTCACAGTTGTCCAGGAAAAATGAAACCGATGTGATGTCAGCTTCAAGTTACCATTCCAATGGGTCCAAGATCATTTTAGCAAGGATGTTAGCGTTGACGGTCAAGAAGGACCAAAAGGATCACGGGCTAAATATCGAACTCTGATTAAATCCACATGCGATTCGCCATCTGTTCAATAACCCGGTAGCTCGGGCTGGGTTTCAATCTCGGTTGGCTGCTGCTTGCAGGGATGTTATCATGCAATGTGATATGTGATGAATGGAGCGGGCCATAAATGCAGACCGAAAGCCCGGTTAGAAAACCCCGCAAACGTTGCAATTTCTCTCAACTTTATCGTAACCATGGCAGATGACAAGAGTCCGAGCCCGAACCAGGGCCTTGTAGTTGAAACTCAGTCTCCGCCAAGAGAAGATCCTTTGGAAGTTGACGTGTGTTTCCCATGGATTACTTCTGTTGAGCACCGTGCTAATAAGTCTAGGAAGAGGAAACTCAAGATAATGATTCCACATACAATCTGTCGTGAGTTATTAACACCAATGGCTCTCGCTCCGACTAACGTCATTTCGCAAAGGGAGGGGTCAGCCAGCCAGACGTCGTCAATCAACTCCAGCATTCTCAACTACAGATACGTGGTAGTGTTCACCTGATGGCCCAACCATCCGATTTACTAATAGACGACCAAGAACGGCCGCCGCTATCATGCTTTTCGTGAAGGTGCCTACTTCGTGGTACGCAGAACTTTGACGACTAAGTATCATTGAGATTGAAATGCTGATGTAACTTCTCTCAGCCCAACGATGAAGAAGAGCAAACGCGAATGGACTTGGTACATCACATTTACTCTCTGATGCTAGACGGTACTTTATTCTTGGCGCCCATTGGTGACCATCCTCAGCGTGTTCTAGATCTGGGAACTGGCACTGGTATCTGGGCGATAGACTTCGCAGAGTGAGTCAATTATTACGTGGCAGAAAGTCTTTCACATGTTTTATTCTTGCTGACTTTGCTTTTCAGTGACTTTCCCTCAGCTGAGGTCCTCGGGACTGACCTTAGCCCTATCCAACCACAGTGGTATGGCAACTATCCTCGTGTCTATGGTTAGAAGCTGACTAACTAAACCGTAGGACGCCACCAAATTGTCGATTTGAAGTAGACGATTTCGAGGCCGAATGGCTTTATCACACGCCCTTCGACTTCATCCACGCACGAGAGCTGGAAGGCTGCATTAGCGATGACAACCGGTTCTTCCAGCAAGCCTTACAACACCTAGCTCCTGGCGGTTACATCGAAATGCAGGCAGTCGCGGCACCGTTTTTATCAGATGATGGTACGGACGAAAAGGCTGTCAATGCCCAGCTATGGTTGAAGACCCTGTGTGAGGGATCTGCCAAGTTCGGCAAACCAATTAATTGTGCTCCTTTGTGGAAGGATAAGCTGATAGCTGCTGGCTTTGAGAACGTACGGGAAGAGATACGCAAGGTATGCACGAGACTCAACTACCATTCAACCAATATCTAACATCCCAACAGATGCCACTCGGGTCATGGCCCAAAGACCCGAAGCTCAAGGAAATTGGCAAATATCAGTCCATCCAAGAGGCTCAGGCCATTGAATCATACACACCGCAGATCTTCTCGGCCGTTCTTGGATGGTCGCAGGAGGAAATACAGGTTTTTATGGCGAAGGTTAAGAATGAGATCAAGGATCCTTCGATTCACCTTTATCTCCCTGTTCATTTCCTTTGGGGAAGAAAACCTGCGTCTTAATATTCACGTTTGCGGAGTCAAGCTGGATTGGAGATTGAGGCTTAACCTCTATCCTTTAACATTTATATATCTGATAGGCATGATATCTATGCTTCGTGCGATAGTGTCTATGGTATTCAATCGCAAGTGAATCCGAAGTCTCTCCAATTTTCTATGTAATATACGACACCACACTTGAAAGATCCAATCTAACACCAGCATGATTCCATTGTTTATCCTCCTCAAGTGCTAGGCCGTATCTCACTGTTACAGCTTCAGAGAGTTAATAGTCCAATACGCCTCCTTGAAAGCACAAGGCTGGTTAGTAACGTAATCGTCACAGGTGGTATAGCCAGTAGAAGCTCTACACTCCTGGTTCCAGATACCCTGATCGATGTTGCTTCCGCAAAACGCCGTGTTAAAAATCTGCAACTATTAGAACGTTTCATCCATTAAACCAGGCGTATGGAATCTTATAATAGTCTGCTTCTTGAAGTACCTTCCAACATCGCAGTTGCCATTCGCATTGATAAACTGAGATGTAGCTGGTTGACCCTAGGTGTTAGGCTTAGGCTTGCCGTTCTTGATATCGGCGGGAATGTTGTTTCGAGGGAACCACGAGACCTTGATGGCCACTGTTGTCAGCCAGGTGGCGTAAATGCCCCCCTTATTAGCGTTGAAGGTCTTGCCGTAAGAGCCTGAAGGCATGGTGTTTCCGCACCCGGAGCTATGCTAGTTAGCTGTAGTTTTGTAACATGAAGAGTTATACTGACTAGTTGTTACCGTCCGTGCAGTATCGGGTGTCAGAGCCGCCGATATTGCAATTATTTCGAGGGTCAGCACCTCTAGGACAGTTAAAGATATATGCTCTATAAGTATAGAGAGAAATATGATTGCCATTCTGATTACTATTAATACCTTTAATAATATCGATCTTACTAACTGGATCCTTATTAAAGTTATAAGACTAGCTATATATTTAGTATGCTTTATTATATCCTCTAATTAAAGAGTTACTTACTAAGCAGGCCAGATACTATATGCAGCTCTAGATATATACTTAATATCAGCAATAGGAATGCCTAAGCTATAAGATTCCTTCGACTTAAGATAAATACTACTATGCTTATACCTTAATCCATTAGGCATAAGGAGCGCAGCTTTATTAATAGAGTTTACACTAAAATGAACCTTACTATTATTAGTGTTAATAATACTAGAGGCTACTGCTTAGCTCCTACTTAAGTAGTTAATAGAGCCACCAGTCGGGTTACCCTTATAGCCAGGGTCAATACTATCAAAGTAGGCACGCTATATTGTGTCAGTAATAATGCTTGATTTATTGCTTTCAGAAATTCGTCTTACGTCTCTGAAGTTGAACGAGTCTAGGAAGTTGCTGGAGTCGTAGGTCTTTCTCAGTGTGAAGGCCGCCTGACCATGAGTTGCCTCGGCGGCGATGAGAAGAGCGAGAACTGTGTTTCGCAACACATCGAAGTAGGTGTCTTTTAGCCGGTGAGAGTTTCGGGTGGTATGTTGCAGAAGTCTTGAATATTTCTTCTGGCTCTTATATACTCTTCCTTGTACCAGATAAATGATAGCATCAGCCCCTGTCCTGGCTGATGCCACCACTGATCTGATGATTGACAAAGCAAGCACGATCCTTCGACCCTTCTAGATCCCTTTGTATATCCATCGCATGGACTCATCTATTGTCAGACGGAATCCCGTTTGGATATTCCGCCTTGGCATCAGCGCCAAGGAAAGATATAAACCAGGATCTGCCAATACTCAGGAAATCATTTGAAAACCCGTCAAGACCTTCTCAAGCAGGTTTTGACGCACCGCTTAATATTTTGTAGAGTTCTTGTCGCAATATAATGTATTTTAGTTGCGCTGCTATTGGAATTAGATCTTCTGTCTAATTTCCGACTATGAACCGTTCGCCTTCTTTGGGTTATTACATGGGTATTTCTTATCGACGTGATCCACTGAGATTTCATTTTTATTTCTGATCACAGGGGCGGAAATCTGATTTATTCATCATTGCTAACATATAACTAGTTACAGAACAACATTTGCAACTGGCAACATAATTAGTTTAAGATCATGAACTTCTCTTATCAATAAAGCAATGGGTATAATTTAGATAGAAACTAGCTATACGAATAATAGATCATAAAACCTAGGAACCAATATTGTAATCATTAATAACTGCCCATGTATGACCCGTCATGCTGCAGACCAAAGTACTTGTTGTTCCAATTGCCTCATGTGATTATACGGTTGTTGGATAAGACGCTTGCGGTTACCCCTTGTGTGGATGAACTCGCTCCGCTGAATGGCCTTCTGCTTCTTTTCCTCTTCCAGGGTTGCTTCAATCTCGAGTAACTCGAAGCGCACTAGACGAGAATCAAACGTCGCCGCAGGAGTGTTTGGAGAGCACATTCATAGCCTCATCTCGTTGGTCTTTGTATACGAGCCAGCGCGGAGATTCGGGAACTCAGATACTAAGAACAAGCTACAGAATAGCGGGAACGCCCTGCAAGAGGCTAGGAAGCCTCCAGCTCCAAGAAGAGTTCATTTTGAACGTGCTGAACGTAGTCCAAGCAGCAACAAGATAGCCCTGGTAGACAGGCAAGTGTCAGTGCTGTACTAAACAATTTGACCATATCCATGATATGACCGTAGGTGAGCACTCACAACAACCACTGTGTCATATAATATCAGGAAGGTGCCAAGTGTGATAGGTTTCTTTCGACTAAAAGTCTCGCATATCTGTGAGGAAAAAGTTGTTGATACTAGAACGGCAATGTTGATGGTATTAACAAGAGTGCCGAGGTTAGCACCTGTCTGTCACGCCACGCATTAGCTTCTTCGGAAGAGACAGTATCCCAAGCGTGTTCTCGAACATACCGGGTTGCCGAATGCTTCTTGCCAGAGAGCCAAAGACTGCATGCCGTCCAGCATGATGCCGTCAAATTCGCAAGTAAACTGAGCCCAGTTGCAATCCATTCCACGAGGCTGATCGGCGGGGCACCATAGGGACACGCCTAGGCGCCTCTCAACTTCTGCACGCGTAGGCGTGCGGATTATATCAGCCCCAACATAGTAGTAAGCGGAAGTTGCTTTATAAGCGGAGCCACTGGATTCTAAGTCGGCGCTCTGGCTATGCATATCTGTCGTCAAGGACCGCTGCACAAAACAGAGGCCCCCGTTACAAGGGACAAAGGTACATCGGTTATATCGGCTTGCCGACAATTGTCAGTATTAGTCACCTTGACTTATTGCTGTAGTCGGGATCTCGGCCCCACCAGCAAGTATGGCTGTTCGGCATGCCGAACAGATTGAAGATGGAAACCTTATTGTCAGGTTCGGCATGTCGAACCCATCATCGCTTGCATTCCTGTCACTCAAACGTTGTCCGGTAAGTTCTATTACCGAGTATATATAACAACCCTCCAATCATAACTACATCCCTGTCACTGAAAAAAAAAACTATTTAGTTTCTACATTTCCCCATTTACAAACAGGTTATCGCCAGCTGCTTAAATTTCAGTCACAAATCACCTCAACTCCATATCTTCCCCAATTGTCTCTTAGCTACCCGCATCACCTTTCGTTCAGTGTTTCAGTACAGGCTCATTACTATTAATATGGCGGCACGTAAAATCCGATGCCTGGCAAATTATATGTAAATCAACAACTAACCCTGAGTCTGTAGACGAAAATCCGTACCACTGTTGCCATCGTTGGAGCTGGCCCTGTTGGTTTATTTACAGCTTTGCTCCTGGCTCAGGCAGGGATTGAAGTTACAGTATTCGAAACGGGGACTAGGCTCAATCAATCTCCTCGAGCTGTAGCGTAAGTCTACGGCTATCACAACGAACCCATTCAGACGATATGAAACACTAGCTAATGACGCTTTTAGGTACTTTCCGGCTGTGCTGGATGAGTTTAAGAAGGCTGGGATTCTACAAGAAGTCATTGATAAGGGAGAGAAGAATACTGATGGCTGCGCTTGGAAAGATCCCTCAGGAAAAGTCCTCGCTGCAGTTGATCCGCCACCAGATAGCCCTCAATTTGCAGTGTGCCTCTCTCAGCCGGAGTTTTGTGAGATTGTTCATAAGAGGCTTCTTGAAACGGGCAACGCTGAAGTTGTCTTCGATCACACCTACCGGCGCCATGAGCAAACGGGCAGCTCTGTTCTACTCTGGATCAAGAGCTCAGTCCAAGAGTCAGAAATTACATGCGAATGTGAATACCTGATTGGAACAGACGGCGGCCGCAGCAACGTGAGAAAAGCTCTCGGGGTTGAGCTCAAGGGGTTTACTTGGGAGTCATTACAGCTTGTGGCTGTCAACTTCCAGTACGCCTTAGGTGAACTGGGTTGGAAAAAAGCCAACTTCATCGTTGACCAGGTGTGCTGGGGCGTCATAATCAAACGGGGTAAGGGGAACAGTTGGCGGTTTGCTACAGGAATTCAGGCCCCAAATACCGGCAATGGAATTCTGGATGATGCCACTGTCAAAGTGGTGAAAGACCGACTAATGCGTCTACTCCCTGGGGACACTGGCCAGATTGAATGGGAGGATATGGCCCCCTACAAGGTACATCAGCGCTGCGCAACTACTTTCCGAAAAGGCAACGTTCTGTTGGCAGGAGATGCCGCTCATGTAAGTTACTACACCCTCCAGGGAGCCGAAACGTGGTGGAATATTAGAACTAACAGTTGATAGCTGAACAGTCCTATCGGAGGACTTGGTTTGACCACTGGGCTTCTCGATGCCGCACACCTTGCTGAGAGCTTACGGCAGACGTTACTCGAAAATGCAGAGCCAATCGTGCTTGAACAGTACGCCGAGATTAGGCGGAGCATATTTCTGCACAGGACGAACCCGCTATCCACAGACAACTTTAACAGGCTTAGGTCACAGGACCCCGAGCATGTACGGCAGAGAGACGAGTTTTTTGCCAAGCTGAACAAGTCCAAGGATATTGCCACAGTACTCCAAGTCGGGTTACCAGATTACGCATTGTCAAGTACATCCAAGACTACTTTCTCGACTTATGAAGAGGTTACATGGTTCATAACAGTGACCAAGCTTGATGGTTGGAGCGATGAGAAACTCGCGCACGAGTACAAGGTTGTTCACGCCAACATGACACGTCAGGGAAAAGAGCATGGAGCGCCAACACGACGCTACACGCAGTACAAGAACCTCTACCAGCAAGTTCCCGGCACCAAGCAAGCTGGCTGGGCTTATGTGACCTGCATCGTGTTCCCGAATTTATTTCTGGTTCATGCTGGCTTTCAAGATCCTGGTTATAAGGCGACTGCGGGAGCACACCACTTCTGTCGACTGGATCAGCAAGGCTGCTTGACGAGAACGATTTCAGAGTTTTCAAAGGGAGACAGCAAGTCAATTATCAGGGCTCTTTTATTCCACGAGAGGTGCTCGGCAACCGACGAATGCTCCCAAGATTGGGTGCAGGAGCGAGCCGCCAAGTTTTCGACAAGAGTAAAGTCTGATGACAGGGCCTACGGATATGTTCTTTGGCAGGATATGACACCCAAGAACTCCAAGACACTGTTTCGAGATAGTCAGTTCGAAAGCGGAAGGTGGCACGAGTTCAAAGCCGTTGAGGCATTTGACTTTCTTGATACGGCTTCTGCTAACACGTTTCTGCGTGAAAATATGGAGGATATCACCGAAGGTGGCAAGCAGACAATCACAGCAGTAGTCAGCGATCCAGACTTGATATTTTAGCTTTGAAGCAGAGCACATTTCTGAACTATGATAAGCTCTTGTCTCGGAATATATCCTCTGTTTGGCACCAGTGCTAGCAGCTATATCAGTAGTTACCATCATGCCCTGCTAAGGGAATTGCAAACACCCAGTACGCTCGGACCCCACGATGTTGTGTTGTTCGTGCTAACGCCGCTACCGAGTCGGCATGTCGGCCGGCATTGACAAATGCAGCGTATAGCTGGTTGTCCCACTATTGACGGAATGGGTGGTGGCTTAAATGCTTTTGAGGAGTATCTTGATCCGGCACAGTCTCATATAGAACAATGAATATGATCATGAGCTCCCTACAGACTCTAGCAGGAAAGGTTGCCGTCGTGAGCGGTACCTCTTATGCTGACGTGGTGTCGCAAAAGTGCGGGGAACCCCATAGTCATGGCGATCGAATATACCCGTGTCGGTTAGTCATACGGTAGTTAGTATTGTATTTCGATGCCCAGTTGCCCGTCGTCATTTCCATCTTTCTCCAAATAATCGACCCCTTTCATATCGCTGAAATCACGAATTCGTTTAGCCACCGCGTCCGACGCCTCAAACTAGGACAACTTTTGTATCAATTCTTTCCTTCTGCCTATAACTGTCGTTTAGCCTATACATTACGTCCCTCAATCACTTCCTCGATGGCAGCAAGTCCCGATGTTTGTGCTTCTTCATTGCGCGTGCGGCTTGGTACGAAGACCTGGTGGCATTGCTCGTCTGGTTACATTTATATGGAGAGGCCGCGTAAGAGCTATAGATGCTAATCTATGGACGTTCCAGGAACCCAGCACATCCCTGCATTATCCGCCTCCGAAACCCACCATAACCACAGGTAGAGGAACTCTGAGAACTGCAAATGCTGTCCCGCCCTTACTGGCAACTCTGACGCGCGCCCAGTAACACGATGAAGCGTCAAGCACCTTGTGAGCCTTCAGATGAGAGCCAGCAAGCCAGGAAGAGAGGACCGTCCAGCCGGCCTCCAAGAGCTTCTCAGGCATGTCGATCCTGTGCTGCTTCAAAGGTTCGATGTGATGACCTTGAAATATGCCGCCGGTGCCTGAAGCGCGGTGTTCCCTGCATTCGCCCAACTCCAGTTGGGCAAGGTTATCGGTCGGCTATGGGAGAGGCGCCCTGTGTCTTGAGTAACTTAAGTACAAGGACCTCTGTTGATAGGGACGGCTCTTGCATTTTAGCGTCGACCATACAAGAGCTTGCTGAAACGGCGCCACCCGCGATAGCGCCCATAAATTCCGTTGCTAGAGACGAGAATAGAGGAGAATTAACCAACGCGAGTTTCGTTTCCCCAAATTCACCGATGTCACTAGGTCATCCAGGTCACTCGCAGGTGGGCAAAACAATATACCCCCAGATCGGCTAAGATGCTGAGAGATTATAGCAGTGTAGTGACACCCAGACCATGGACAACCTTGGCGACATACTGCTTACTGATACCACAGAGTGGTTCAAGAATCTCTCGTTTCATGCCGAATTTGACACGTCGTTTCTTCTTCCGCTCCCTTTTATTGATTTATCCGGATACCCGGATGAGATTCTAATAGAGAACCCGACAGACTTAACGACTATGAGCTCCGAAAGCATGCTGCCTCAAGAAAAAACCATTTTCGATGAGGCCGTCATAGCCCATAGTTCCACTTTGGGAAGCTGGAAGCCTACTCACGAGGACTATTTAGGCGCAGCGAGAGCCTCTCTTTATGTCCCACTCGATGAACAGGTTCTACTAGAGGAAGGCTTAGGCCATTTAAATTCCACCGTAATCGGTGGATGCTTGTCGTCCGCAAGAAGAGATGAAATCATAGTGGCCATGATCGATGGGACTCAAACCGCTCAGACGCTACTGGCAGTTCGAATGTTTCCGTCCGTTGAGATTCTGGATAGATTCCTTAAAATATTCCTTACCAGCCAGGAAACCAGTGCCTTGGCTTTCGTCCATATTCCGACATTTGATCCCTCCACTTGCAGTTTATCTCTTCTCATGGCTTGCATCGTAGCTGGCGCTACACTATCGCCAATCGCTTCCGCCCGTAAGTTTGGGTTAGGGTTGTTTGACGTGTTACGTCTCTACCTTGCAGCATCGGTCAGTCACAAAATGCCAATAATCAGAGTTGTCGTCGACTTTGAACGAGGAGGCTAATTCTAAAGTAGGCTGAAAAGCAAAATACCTTGACCCGCGATCTCTCGTATGTTCAGTCACTCATGATACTCTCTGAGACAGGCCTTTGGAGTGGCGATAAACGAATATCCGAAATTTCTGACTTCTTGTCAGAGCTCACAGCAAACGTAACCAAGCCCTGATAGCATACATAGCCTGATCGCTTCAGCACTAACAGTCAGTAGATGTTGCGGCACGCGGGTCGATTCGTTCAACACAGCTATCTTAATCCTATTCTCATGTTGGAGGGGCCTCTGGGCGAGTTAGATGCCGTATGGATAAGATGGGCTCAGCAGGAGTCCTTGAAGCGGTAAAGCTTGACGCCTCATCTATTTATGACATAATCTCATTAACGATTATAGATCAGTTTTTCGACACCTCCTACAATGTACACAGCGATCCGTTTTAAAGAATATGCCAACACAGATGTCACCATTCGAGGTCTCGACGCCCATCCCCGAAGATTGTCGTTTTTGGTATGCCAAGTCAGCAGTTGAGTGGAAATCCCTTTATCAGGGCCATCGGTCATGCTCAGCAGAGCGAAGGATGTCACTTGCCGACTGCTTTTCTGACATGCAATCAATTGACCTCCTACCGTGGTCACAGTCACTCAAACTATCGATATTATTAATGATATATTCCTTTCTTTCAATCCTTGTCGAAGATCGTCGCCGAAGCGTACTTTTTCACAAGAAACGGGACTCTGGATGGTCTTTTGTCGATATAACTCAACCACCTGGTGACTCACATTTGGTTTTTCAGTTCAATGAGTTGCGAAATGCAATTGAAAGAGATCATGCTACCGCTGGATCAGCTGTTCTTACATTCATGGTCAAGTTCAATATCCTTTACTCAGCCACCCCTAGGTACCTCAGGGACAGTTTTTTGACATATGGGAAACAAGCTTCTGGTTCTGATGTTTTCTATAAGCTTCGGGAATGGCGGCAGAGTCGGTCCAGCAGGTCGGCAATTTGGCATGCAGGTCAGCTCCTCAGGGCTTGCAGAATGATCGCGCCAACCGAGCGGACGGACTTTCATTTGTTTGGTGTTTATCATGCCATATTGTGCCTCTGGACATATTGGACTGCTACTAGAAAAAGTTCACTAGACATGACTAGTACCAGCAGACAAACAGTTAGCTGGCCCCGAGTTCTACTGGATGGACCTGAGTCGCTAGAGACTCAGCGATGGATTAACCACAACGACGGCACCCCTTATCTGACGAGGCCACCTAAATCGGACCCTCTATGTGATAAAAACCCTAAACTGGTCTCAGTTGACGCTACTGAGTCGGAGGGTACTTTTTCTAAACTTCCTTTAGTGGATATCCTCAACGAGTGCTTCCTACAAAAGGAAGCAGGAAGAAACATTCCTATTCTGCAGCATGCTTCACTTATTCTACGCAGCTTAGAAAGGTTATGATACGTACCTAAGAATAATAGCCATGAAAATAATGTTGAGGACATACCCAACTGATCCTATTAAAGTATCCAAGTACATTTGTGCCGCTTCGGCCAACGGTTTTCACAGACCCGAGACTCTTACCCACTTCCCGATGCCTCGGGAAGTGGGCCCCCTGCTTAGCCAATCCTTCGATCGGCCTCTTGGATGCCGAGGAACGAATCGTTCAGCGCATCGCTGCCCGTCGAGGCAGACATGGCCTGCTACCCTTGGACCTTGTCCTTTTGCACGCCCCTGAGATTGCTAACGGTACGTGAGTGGCATCGGAAAGCTAGGGTATAAACCTAGATGGACTACAGAGGAGAGACACTTTTCAGGGTGTGCTTGGGTTTCCACTAATAGGTTGTAATGAAGGACTAGTGGCAAGATGGGTCAGCTCAATTCATCCTTGGTTACAGTGTTTCTGCGGACTACGAGAGCTTACCTTTCTCCCAATCGGGCTGGTACCATGTTACATTTTATATAGGTAGCCTGGTGGCGCGTTGCACGATACGAAAATAGATAGTTACCGTGACTCCAATGGCGTCGATGCTAAGAACAGTCATATAAAATCTTCTATTTGCGTTCAAAGATTTCAAACTAATGTAAATGGTTTGAAACTCTTTGAGATTAATGCCTTCGTGATTGAGGCTTAATCTATGTTATCTTAGCGAGAGGTTATGAGAGCAGGACAGTTGAACATGCGTATTGCCAGAAAGGAGTTTGATTCTCTTTCCATCGACTTCCTCGCCGATCTCAAATTCCATCGAATAGGGCAAATGATCGTCCTCTCCATTATTGTTAAGCGATAAAAGGTGGTGGGCTCGAGCAAAAGTGTCAGCTCTGGCGAAAAGCCCCGCGATGGCGTCCTCGCAGGATAGTTTACGACTTAGACTTAATCGTCCTAGCTCTATTGTTTCTGATTTGATTTTCACTTTGTCATTTGTTTCGACGAATTCTGCCAAAGGCTTCTCGTCACCTTGAACGTCCTTGAAGTAGCCTGACCCGTCCAGGAAACCATTGGTGTTGCTAGGGCTACTTGGGAATCGGATTGGCCATCTGTGAGACCGCTTTGTAAGGAATGCAAATGCTAGGCTCCTGGGTAAGGTTCCATTGCTCGGTGTGGTAAGAACAGCCTTGAAGCCACCAACTTGTAGCACCTTGCATTCATGTCCGAAACTAGAATCTTCAGTTATCTTTCTCTCAACTCGAATATACTCCATTGGCTGTAATTTGAAGCGATCGCGAGGGAAACTCCCGTGAGCTTTGTCCGCGCGAATGACAACATAGTGTGGGCGAATCGCAGCAACTAATATTGGAGAAGACCCCGGCCTATCTGAGAACACAACGCGATCATCAGGCCCCGTGCATACTGGAGTTTGGGTTTTGACGTCGTTCGGCTCGAGATTGAGGTCCAAGTTGACAACTACTTCAAACAGAAGTGTCCTCCAAGTCAAATCAAGGCTTGGATTATTCATCAAAGGAGCGATGTTAGACGTAAGGACACCAGCAGGCGGGTGACCGTCATTCGTTCCCCAAGCAATACCGTCCTTGGCAGCTGCCGTAATACGCACAACACTGTGCTCCATCTATGTATCGTCATCAAGTAGTTCTCCCAAGGTCCCGAGGACCGAAGCATGGGATGATATCTTGCTATAGTCGGCTTCTGAAAGCCTCAGAGATTTTGCTCGTCTTCCATCGACACTGGCATATTCTGGTGGGGCATTATAGCAACAGTCCAAAATGAATGTGATATTTTTAGTCTTTTGTGTTATATCCTTCATAATCTGAGAGATTTCACTTTCGAAGACTCCAGTCCAGGTCTCCTGATCGGGGTCAAAGTCGTATAGGACTAGGAACTGATGCTCCAGCCGTTGTTCGGAGTTATCATCTGGGTTTTGAGGGATGATTCCACCATGGCCTGAGTAATAAACTACCACAACATCATCCTTGACAGTGTTATCGGCGAGCTCACGCTAATTTCTTAAGATGTTGTCTCGAGTAGCCATGGGACCGCAGAGCTTTTTCACATAACGTTCGTTCTCCACATCAAATCCATACTTCTTAAGGGTACGGGCCATGGTCTTGACATCATTCAGGGTTCCAGGTAGCTCGAAGGGGTGTTTAAATGAACTTCCAATCAGCAAAGCACGCTTTGCTTTGGGATCAGGGCTCTGAACGGTCTGGCTGACCCCAGCGCGTGATGAAAAAGACTTTGTTTCAGAAGATGGTTCCCGCTGTTGAGGCTCTTCAGGTATCTCCTCTTGTGCAGGTGTATCTGATGGCACCATTGTATTGGTAGTCTCTTGAAGTAGTTTCCCGACTTGCTCACTGAGTGTTGTGCGGTAATTAATGAAGCCTATGCTCCCTGCTTTGATCCTAGTCATTCCAAAATGACATTGGTCAGCTCCCACGACACGGAAGTCCGGAAGCGCTGGCCATTCAGGTGCAATGCGCTAACATTTTGTTAGCTCATTAATATTCGTTTTACTCGACTGTGAGGAATTGAAAGCGACTCATACCAAATAGTTGCTAGGCATAGGCTCCATCGCAAAATATCCGTATATATCAATCTTGATCTTCTGGATTGTCTGGAGTCTCTTGAGTAGTCGGATTAGTCTCTCGTTAAATCATCCGCAACATAGACAAACCTCGTACGGAGATCGCCAACCCAGGATTCAGAGGATAGTGACGCAACAATGCCTCGGCACATTCTCTTAGTTTTCCAGGGTCGATTAAGTCGCTCAGGCTTTTCAGACCGTTGTACGAGTACGAAAAGGAAATGACGCGAGCATTGTTGAAATCGCCTGTAGGCAATTGGGCAGGCCAGCAAGAGCTTGGGTCTTCGCTTCTCCAAGCCACATCACTACTCTCCGTCAATTCGTGAACAAGAACAATGCTGAGTGATTTTAGCAAATCTTTAGTCACCCGACACTCATGGAGGTAAAATTACTCAATATTGGCATTTTCCACTCGACGAAGAACAACCAATTGGTGTGTGACCTCATTGCCTTCGCTCATCTCGACGTGTCTAGCAGAAGACTGCAGCGGACGCAAGAGTCTTTGCCACATATGAGACAGGTAGTGAGATAAGAAGTTAAGCAGTTGAACTCTCTTGTTTATGGTTTGTTTGATGCTAGTTGAAGGCTGTAGATCAAGAGAGTATCAAGTCGACGGCTGCCTAGCTTCCCCGTGTAACGCAGACAGCATTTGATCAGCTGATCACAGTAGCCAATAAGCGCTTCTAAGGCAAAGGAGCCAGTAATTGCACGAGTACCGGAGCCTGGTTAACCCTACAGTTACGAGGTGATACATCAATGCTCTAGCACAGGAACACTAACTGATTAAGAAGCTTCAACAGTGTGAAGATGCACCAACATGCATATCATGACATTATGAATGAAATCTAATGCTGAGTGGCGTTCTAGTTATTGATGCCTGATCGTGATTTATTGATGTAGTGAGCGGAGTATTTGATTAATGAAATCCGGCATCACACCTTATTCATAAGCCGCTTTTAATCTACACCCAAATAGTCTTCCACAAGAGCATCAATGTCTGGATGAAAGAAGAGCAAACTTGCTTCAGATTTACCTTGGAATGTTAACCAAAATAAATTAGATCATTTGCCTCGATGGTACATCAAACTCAGAGCGCCTCATTGACGGATCGCTCACCAATGTCTCAATCGAATATTTATATAACTATAGTAAATCGCCCGAGCATGACCTAACCGAAAAGAAGATAAATCTTCCCAAGGGCAACCGTGTGACAACCAACTAGCTATTTGCGCCAACATATACAAATGACATAGGTTCGAGAGACCTTCCATTATCTAAGCTATTCGGATCCTAACAAGGCAATTGTAATACATGTTAAGTCCCTATTGATATGCATAAAGCTCTACTCGCTGCAAACGCGCGTGAATGCAAGACTGTCCAGGTTAACCAGGATTTGGTGATACTCTCCACCGCAATTGGCGATGAGCTGTACATCTGCCTGTGCGACATTCAAATCATTAAAGGTGACGCTCCCATACTTCCATCCACCGACGTTGTCCTCGAAACTGCCACGAAGGGAAGCATCTCCCACCTTAAGGTGAATATCGCACGTGTAGTCAGCAAACTGACTGATAGTGACAAAACGGTAGTAGTAGGAAAACTCGTAGGTGCCGTAAAGATTGCTCAGAGTTTGCGAGACACCGAAATCGTCGGAGGAATTTTCCAAGCGGTTGAAGGACCTATGATATAATGCATTAGCAAAGAATATGAAAGAATGAGAGGTGTGTTAACTAACAAAGCATTGGAACCACTTTGAGGTGAAGTTTGGGTTATAGCGCCTTTGTCGTTTGTCCAGGGTGCAATGTCGTTGTCGCTGTTGTCGAACCCGGGGTTGGTGAACAGCTGGGTTTCAACACAGGCTGGGGCTGCAGTGGTTGTTGTAGACTCAACCTCGGCCGTGGTGGTAAGATCCGCAAGGGCAGTAGTCGTCGTAGTGACACCCACTGAAGCAATCGTGGTATCAGATGCAATCGTCGACAAGCTCTCGGCAACGCTTGTTTCGGTAGTCGCTGTTGATTCTTCCTGGACAGTGGTGGTAGCATCGATGAGGGTAGTAACCGCCGTGGTATCTAGTGTAGTAGCGGTAGAATCGGGAACAACAGTTGACGAGCCCTCGGCAATGCTGGTTACTCCAGTGGTCAAAGGTCGACAGGGCCCAGCCTGAACTGCACAAAGGAACAGGGTTACAGCCGCAGCTGGAAGGACGGAAAAGCGAACCATTCTGACGCGATAAAACAATGTTTAAACGAGTGGACAGAACTGTTGATAGTGCAGTTCGATTTAACGAATGTCAGTAGTGAGATGTTGTAACGGAGAATTAACTTCAGAGACATGCAGCAGATGCACCCCTTTTTGAATTGATCTGTCTTCTTGTCTGTTCATAGCGCTAGAGGTGGTCCTGGTAGCGCACTATTGTCAATAGTTCCGTAGGCTAGTCGGAATAAGCAAAGTCGATGTTCAGCTGTAGGTCTAGTTCAGGCACCGCCTGTCAGCTAAGAGGGGCAGTAACCAATAACATCAGCAGACAAAGAGCTAAGACTCAAAAGCAATAGTTTCATTGTGATACACAAAATGGAAAATCATTCTCATTTTAGTGTCTTCTGCAACTGAGGATAGAAGCTTCAAGTGTCTGTTAATAAAACGGTATGTGGTAATACAAAATGCAACGCGTTTGCAGCTTGATTTCTTTTTCTGAAGTGGTTACAATTTTTCTTGTCATTCAAACGAACGACGTCTTCAATGTGAACATGGGTTTGAGAACAAAGAGCTGGCCCTACGACCGCAACTCAAACCTGCAACAAGACTCGTTCTTTTATCTGTAAAATGTGATTCTAGCAAGATACTGAAACTGAAACTCACTACTCAGTAGAATCAGTTAAGGTTCTTGATATGTAAATATTAGGCATGACTATCTTGCTATCAAGCTTGTGAATTAATGCTCCCAAAAGCATCAACCCACTCATCTACCGACATCACACATTAATTAATGATACGCCACTTCTGACTCTTAATACAGTCAGAGCAATCCCAACAACCCTTGTCACTCCAACTCAACATCGTGTTACCAAACTGCTGCCACGCAATACCCGTGAGTTGGAAACCCGACAAAGCACATTTACCATACTCTTCAGACCAGCCCGACGACATACAATCAGGGTTTGAATTACAAAGAGCTGCGCATCGCTCCTCAGAATCCTGGTTGGGAAACTTCGAAGGTGCATCATCCCAAGACCAAGGGAAGTAACCAGTATGTTGGCACACCACAGCGCCGTTATCAACGGGCCTGAGCTGGCAAACAGCATCCTCACTTGTGATACTGGGAGCGCAAGTCGCAGTGGGTAGCGCAGTTCGTAGCGACGCAGAGTATTCATCACGATCTTGGTCGTGGCAGAAACACAAAAAGCAACTCTGCTCACTCCAGTTGAGAGACCCGTCATCGTTACCCTGGGTGAAAGCAGAGGTAAAGATGGAGCTGGTGGAAAAGACACATTGTTGTGAGTTTTGATCCCAGGCTGAAGCCTTGCAGCGGCTGGGCATCTGGTTACACATGGCTACGCAGTTCTGATAACTGTTAATGTTCATCTGCCAGGGATATTCGTCATCTCTGAGGGTAAAGGTGTTTCTCAATGTTCCGGATTTGCTGCACTGATTGTAATCGTAGTTGTTCTGATCAAAGGTGCATCCATCGGACAAGGCGAGAGTGCATTGAGGCATGGAAGATTCAGTAGTGGTGGGGGCGTAAGAGGAGATGAATGTTGTAGGAGGCTGAGTTCGAGTTGGAGTTATCGTCGCGGGCTCGACAGTGTGTTCAGTAGAGCTGGGAGCTTGGCTCGTAGTCGCTTCCTTGACTGAACAGTCATTGGAACACGACCAGCAGCCCTTGGAGCTCCATGGAAGAATGTAAGCTGAAGAATCTTGGTCTTGAGCCTCTTGGAAAGCGCTGCTTGAAATAGCGGTGTTGGTGAAAATACACCTCCCTCGCGCAGAATCGTATGCCGAGGCCTTGCAATCCTTCAGTATGAAACAGATGGTCGCGCACTGTTCTGAAGTTGTCTGCATAGTGGCCTTGTCAAAGACGTTGTTCGCATAAGGCTGGAGATCAACGGAACCAAGGTTGCCCATCTTCTCACATACGAGAGCTGAAGATGGAGAGCTCTGGAGATGACAGTGGGGGCAGAGCATCGAGGCAACGGGGGCAGCAGAGGTGGTGATATCCGGAAGTGAGGTTGTCGACGGCGCAGCGGTAGTCGTCTCAACATCGGCTGGGTTCTTGACATCACAACCCTGACACTCGAAGCAATCGAGATCATTCCACATCAGAGAATTCTGGCTGTTGATATCAATGCCAGTTACACCAAGGCTATCGGAAAGAAGTCGGCAGGAAGCCTCTTGGCGAGCACCATCCCAGGCAAAGGCCTTGCAGGCAGAACCTTCTTGCTTACACAGAAGAGCACAGTCTTCGATGGAGTTTTGTCGAGGGTTGCTTGACAATGTGCGGCCCCATGTACCGGACTTTGCTCTGCCAAAGGCCCAGCAGGCCCTTGGCGCTGTGGGTCGCTCGTTCTCAGATTCTTGTTGGATTCCGGGCAGGGAGACCGTCTGTGTTACTCTTGGTTCGACGGGAGTGCAGTAGCCCGGAGGTGCGGCGCCGACGGGACAGACACGTGAGCCAGTTGGCAGAGAGCTGGCAGTGGAGAGGTCACTTGCGGTTGTAGCGTGCTCGGCGGTAGTTGTCGGGTTCAAAGTAAAAGTGGGAGGATGACTGTCTGACTCGGTTGATGGGTCCTGAGTAGCGGGCTCAGAAGCAGTTGATGGTTCATGGAGAGTCGATGGGCCTTCAGTAACAGGCTCGGAGGCCGTCGAAGGGCCCTGGGTGGCAGGTTGAGAGGCAGTCGATACACCAGCTGTGTGTCCCTCGGTCTCACTCTCTGCAACACTTTGTGTTACAGTTTCAGACTTGGTCGACGGACTGATAGTGTTAACATCAGACTCTGTAAAGAATCCAGATGTTGGGTGCGCACTATCCGAAGTGATTTGAGACTCGGTGAGAGGCTCGGTCTCTGTTGACAGCCCATCAGTGTTGGCGCTGCTGCTTGACTCCTTGGAAGTGGTAGATACGGCCACTGCACTGCTGGTAGTAACAGCGCTACCCTCATTGCCAAAGTCAATGGCCACGTCGTTAATAGTCTCGGGTGTAACCTGGTTAGACATAAAGATGGAGTCAACGTAAATGGCTGCAACACCACCAACCGGGCAGTCCACGGCCACTGAGAAAGCACCTTCACTGTTTGGAACATCGGTCTGTTCAAGAACAGTGTTCCAGTCCATAGCAGCTCCAAGGCTAAGAATCGTCGACGTGTAGAATACATGGCCAGCGATGGAAGCGGTGAGCGTGCAGACGTTGATGCTACTAGCTGTAATCACAGCATAGAAGAATCGAACAGTGTACTTCTTCTTCGTATCAAGAGAGTCAAGCTGCTGCGAGATACTGACAATGTTGCCAATAGCTCGCTTGCGGGAGGGAGGTTGGTTGGACGCTTGTAGCTCGACACAGCCCCTCTCTTTGCTGTTGTCGGCAGTATAGCCCTTATCCTCAACAATCTGTGCATCGCCTTCGACAGTGTAGTTGGGTATCTTGCTCGGGTTGGTAGGGTCTCTGACGGCAAAGTTTCCGTTGCCAATAACGTTCCTGATAACGAGGGGTCCTTTTGTCTCTGAAGTCGTCGGGGCGGCTGTTGTTACAGTAGCCGAGGTGTCGACAGTCGTTTCATGAGGCTTACATGGGCCGGCAAGGGCAACATCAAAGCTGCCCAGGGCCGTCAATAGTAAAGCAAAGGAGGATCGCATAACGAGTGTAGTAGCCAACCGAGGTGCGGAGTGGTAAGGGAAAATAATCGAGAGGCATGAGCACAGATGAGCGACATATCGACTGTTTATCAGGATACCGCCGGCGAGTTGGACCCCTAATTCGGCAAGGGAATTTCCGAAATTTTGGTCGAGACCATTATTCTTACACGCTACGATGAAACTATTGACTTGAAGCCTCGATCGGTAACATCGTACCTTTTTGGCGTCTATAAAGCTAAAGTGGTTAGACCGCGCTCGCAGTATTTGTCTCAACGTATCACCGGTATCATTCAGTATGGAAATGTCAAGTGTCACACGGGCCTAATATTCATATTACTTAAAGCTTACCCATCTCACCTTGGGTATCGTTCTTTCTTTCTTTTCTGAAAATGTCCAACATGATAATAATTACCCCTGGCTTCAGCTTGAGACTAGCAGTTAACCCCTGTCCACCAAAGTTCTGTCAAAGGCTAGAAGCTTAGCGTGTGAGACTATTTGATCATTTAAATCTGGTTACTGTAAAGTCAAGCCACAGCGGCATATTCCGGACCCTAAAATTAAATTGTTTGAAATGATGATGGGGTTCTTTGTTGATAGAATTTACAAATTCCCTCTAATACAATAATATCCATTAACAGCAAGTGATGTGATTACAGTAGTAAATACAACTATATTCTTGTAGCTACGGACTTGACTAGACTTGGATATCGAAGCTGTATTAACATGCTGAAGCTACTCTAGGTAATTTAATTCCATTCAACCTTGATCGGATCGTGATCTCGAGAAAACTTATTACCGTTGAACCATAGCTCAAACCGCAGGTCAGCTGGGGCCACAATGAGATGAATATCAAAGGAACATTTATAAAACTGATAACCACTGCTAAAGCAGCAGCTACCACGCTTTTGAACCAAAACAAGTTCATGTTGGCTAAGACCAGTGAGTGTACACTCGACTTGACAAATCTTTTTAACTCCAGCTGTAACATTCAGTTAGCAAACTCCTTCTCGAGCTGTCATCGTTGGCATAACTTACCCTTGAGTAGACTCTGTGGGAGAACACTTGACTCATTCCGTGAAGAAACAACTTGGACCGTTACAGAAGCCGTTGTTAGTCCTGGACTTAGCCGCTTATTAAACGGTTTCATGATCGGCATAGTAGGGTCAATGTTATCTCCCTTGTCAATGAGTCAACACAAGTTAAAACGTGGGGATGTCCTTCAAACATACCTTGCGAATGAACCACTCTATCTGATTCACAGCCCAACGTTGAGCAGAGTCAAACTCATCTGTCTCTAGTTGCTCGCCTACGTGCCGCATAGGGTTGTACGGTTCCCGAATTACGATACCATAGCTCATTCTAGCGATGTATGTGGCGAGAACCGGCTTGTTTCCCGTTTCCCGTTTTTGTTTTTGGTCTTCAAGAAGACCCCTGACAACGGTTGTCTGTGGGTTTTTGCTTACAATAACTCTGACGTTTTGACAGTTGGGGTGACTGAATTGAACGAAATGCTCTCTGAGCCGTCGTTGGACATGTTTCGAACTCCCCAACCCTCCGGATAATGCTATATACCTCTGTATAGATCATCAGTGCTGACCAAGAAGTATTCGGCTTAAGATCATACCACTTGCTCCCTGCGGTTATTTTGCACCATCCAGTCAAGCTGTTCGCGGACTTTCGCCAATATGCTGTCGACATGGGGATCAAAAAGCCTCTGTATGTCGTGACTGCGACTGATTAGCTATGCAAATACATTATATTTCGGATTTGTGATAACCTACTTATCAAATTTCATGCACCCTCCATCAGCACCAAGCTGGGCATGTCTAAAGTTGTTTGGGACACCAGGCATGGGAATCTTGTGAGAATTGGCGATGGCTGCAGGGTCACCAAAAAGATGCTTGACAACTTTGAATCGCTCACTCTTCATCATGTTCTCGGCAAGGCCATTCGCAATACTGAACGGCACATCAGGGCAATTAGCCAGACGCTCCTGGACAAGCTTGCCGAAAGCAGAGTCGATAAGAGTTGAGCCGATTCCGATACCAGCAACTTCGGCGATCTGCGACATCTGTGTCCTTCCATTTTCAATGCTAGTAACTTGGACCAAGGAAAAGTCTGTTGTGCCACCACCGGCGTCTATAGTGAGGAACACGTCCCCAGTGCTGAAGTTGACTGCACCACTTTTGAGAGTGTCGACAGCAGCGGCTTCAGCTTCTGTAAGATCGATTTGCGCTGAGTGACGAGGTCCTTCAGTTCCATAGCCAGCGGCTCTAATGACTGCCTTGAATGTGTTGCTCACATCTAACCCTCTCCAAGTGGTGGGAACACTGAAAAGAAAAGTCACTGCCGAAGTGGTCCAGTTTGCGCCTGTCATCTCCTCATACGTAGTTTTGATGTGCCGATATATCTGCTGAAGAAAGTCTGTAGCGCATTTCGACGCCTCTGCCGTAGTAGAAATCGTACTCAAACCAGCTCTTCTTGTCTCCTCGCAGGTTTCTTTATCAAGAAACATCTTGAAGAGACGATGCTCTTTCTTACCAGGTGGTAAAGGGTCATCATACACAGATGAGTAAAAACCCCATGAAGATACTGTGCCGTCATGGTTGTAGACAAGACGGCTGGGGACCTTGGTTTCGCCAGTGCTATTGTTTCCGGGCCAGTTGTTGAAGATATGCATCGTCCCATTGGAGAACAAAAATGCAACTCCTAAGAATTTGTTAACGGCTTTACATACGTTCATGACATTGGGATATGATACCTGTGAAAGTGGTGCCAAGATCAATGGCTACTGTGACGTCGGGTTTCTCGGCCATGTTGGGCAGAGAGCAGTTGAGTGACGTTGAATAATGACGTGGGATATCTCAGGACATAGATAGACAGAATTACGAGTGATTTGAACAGTTGTTGTCGTTAATAAACGGAAGCAGGAGGAGGGCTTGGGACCAATTCGACCGTAATGTCTCCTCCTGTCGATCACAGGCAACATCGTGCTAATGTAAGTTACATGCCACATGGAACCATTGTTTTCAGCTTGGTACGTATAGCTGCTGCGGTCTAGAACATTTATTTTCAAGTCTAACAATCCAACTGCCGCAATCGTCCCGGTGGCTTCCCCTACAACGCCTTACGTTAGAACTAAGGTTCTAATTGCTCAGTTTTTGTAGATGGTGTTTTCAGCCCAGTCCGCCACAGCCAGGTCTAGATGGAGGTGTGTACGGATGATTTTGATCCTGTTTGGGGCGGGTGCTGATTTCTGATGATATGTACCTATTACAACGGGAAGTAGTTGAACACAGAGCCAGCCGAGATACAGGCACACAGATTTAAAGCGACACTGCCCCTCGCGACAGTAGATACATCTATAAACCAATAATCCATTCCTTTCACATTTTCTTTCCAGCTAAGAGAACTGATCTCCTGGACGTTATCGCATACACAAATACTGTTGAGAACTGAAGACAAAATGTCCACCACATCATCAGTCAGTTCAACCGCTGCTGCGAGCACAAATGCTTCCAAGGGACTCAACGATGGAGAAGTGGCTGGAGTAGCCATCGGGTGCTTGATCGCTGGACTTATCATCGGAACAATTATCGGCTGGCTGATCTTCCGATCCAAGGGCCAACAGCGATATGCCAGACAAAGGCGTCGGAGTGAAGACCGGGGAAGACTGGTGGACCATCCAAGGGAAGCCAATGCGGTACCCCTAGGGATATCTGGTGATCCCATGAAACTGGAAAACATCATACTGCAGCCCACGCCAGACCAAGACATACTTTCAGGCTTGAGACGCCTTGAGGACATCATCAGGCAGCACGTCGAGACCGTCTATCATCTCAAGCCAGTGGATGTTGAGGAAAAGGCGTTAGCCTGCGCGCTTGCTGATGCTGGGTACAGCAGCTCCCGTTCGGGGATCGACATCGAGACTGTTGCTGGCTGGTGCAACGAGATCGACACTCGGTGTGGTGCCCTCAGACATGTCCTTTCTAATATCCTGTTCAGCGCCATCGATTGGAACAATCCTGGGCCACTGACATTGCTTCCGGAGTCAGCTGTTGCCTTTATGAGCTCAGTCCGCCGGAATGAAAAGCATCGAGACAACGTTAATGGTACGTATAACAAATAAGCTTTCCAAAGCAAGCCACTGATGTAGCCTTCTAGTCATGTCGTTTGCTTGGACCCGATGGCGTACACTATCAGCGCTATTCATGCACCCTGCGCCTCATGAAAGGACCCCTCTCGATTTATCTGAGCCTGATATCCGGGATCAGGCGGAGGCTCTTGCGAAAGCCTTGGATCCAGTCCTACATTACTTTGTGGCGCCGGATGATGAGAGTCAACATCAGCAAGGTGATCATCTTCGTTTAATGATTATTGAGACTGCTAAGCTCGGCTACACTTTGTTTTCTCATACGAGTGATTGGAAGTTTCTGTACAAGGATAGATCGGCAAAGAGACGCCCTGTCGTATGCGTTGGGTTGGAGAAACTGAACGGCCTGGATGGGCATCGTTTTAGTTCCCCACAGCGGATTGTAGAGCCTCACCTGATTTCTTGATTGTGCATTTCACCTTTGCCTGTTGTTAGGTCTGTTCTGCATGCGAGTCTTGGCTACGTATGGTTTACTTGCTGATTTTAAGAATTCTACTTACAATGTCTTTGGACTTTATGATAACTGTGCTTGTGATGCTATCTTAATGACATCCAATCTGTTCGATATTCTTAGCAAATTGTAATCATCAGAAGTCTCAAATACAGTCGATTTACTTGAGCGCCTCGTCTATCGATGCGATTATTTCTCAAAAGAGACGCCATACTAAATATCAAGCTAACAGCTGGAGACTATTTAACTTGGCGTAACCTTCATTTGGGTTACAGCCTTGGGAGATAAACGGAACTCCGCGGAGCACCAATTTTGACCTGCAGGCATGTAGGTAAACTAAAGCGCTTGTACAAAACTCACTTATGCGTTCAATACTCAGTGGCGTCTGTCTTCCTAACGGAATTTCAGCCCTAAATATAGCTGAAAACAGCTGCAGCGTCTAAATGCGGAGAAACTATTGTGAGCTTGAACGAGACATAGAATAACCTCCGTGCGCTAACGGAGATGCGGCTCTACAAGCTGATCACAGCTGATATCTACACACTTTAGAGTTTCTGGCGTTAGGCATACGATGGCATTAAACATCGGTCTCTGTCTCTCCCAGAGCTTGGGATCTTCCAAGATCATCGTCTTTCATACTCATCTCGTCGCTGCAGACGATTGCAATCTTACCAAGATGACTGAATACTTAGGCCCTGTCGGATCTCTTACCAATGTCACATACCACGTAATTAAACTCCTTATCAAATGCAAACAAGCTAGTGACGAAGTCCGTCGGAGCCTCGAGCTAGTCCGTACCTGCGATCGTGACCTCCAGCACCTGATCAGCTTACGCGAAGAGCATCTGGACATATTGGAACGGAAACCGATTGAACTTGTCCGAGTCAACTCTATCATCGAAGATGCGCATAATGGACTTCTTGAGGTGGGCAGGATCGTTGAAAAATGCAGACCAGAAGCGCAAAAGAAAGGGTTACCATTCTGTCGTCGTGGTCTGTGGGTTATGTTCGATGCAGAAGAATTCAACAGTCAAGTCCCCGTCGTCAACAGCCATCACCAGTCAGTGTTGACAGAGATCCAATTTCTGCGTCTTATCGGCATTCATGCACCGCCGCCAATCCAGATAAATAAGATAGAAGCGGAACCCAATATTGTCCAGAAGAGACGAATCGATATCGGGAATGTCAATCTCCTGGGTAGTCTCATAGGAGTGAGATCAGGTATGTCCATTTTCATCATCTATTCAGCTTGATAGCTGACGAGAACCAGTCACAACAAGTCCTATACCACAACCGCAAGCTAATACGGCTGACTGTCTTCCATATCCCTCCGACTCAGATCTAATGCCACCGCTACCTCCCTCTTACAGCGATGCCAGTTTTGTTGCAACTTCATCTACAAAGCATATTAATATCCTCGATATCCAGGAAAGATGGAGCCCTTACTCACCTTAGTGTCTGTAGACTTCAATGCAATAATTTGTAATATTTAACTTGTGATATTACTGAAGAGATATTATTCATTTGGAGCTTATACAATAATCGTTTCAGCGCCAAGAGAAGGGACTCACTGGGTGAACAAGAACAAGTGGTCACGTAGTACAGATATGTCATCGAAAGTGTCAACGTAAGATATAACCAAACTATTTACAAGTCATAAGATAGCCACGCCATTATAGACACTCAGGAGTCGCAGTGTATGTATGAGATTGATGTCGAGACTTGAGGCCCCAAAAGCTCAGCCTTCACTAAACAACAACTCATCTTAAAATTGCAGGAAATAAGCTGTGGTAATGAAACCGAGTTTTGTCGTATATCTGTTTCGTCTCTGACGATTGTAGCATTATGTTGGGCAATGAGGATGTAGGCTTCACAGCAGAGTCTCGTTAGCTCTGCGTTAAGTTCAGTTCCAATTGGCGAAAGCAAATTTAAATGTGTCGGATTTGAAGATGAGCAGCATGTTTTAGTTGTAGTTGCAAATCGGTTTTGTTGCAGAGCGCTGTTGTTTTGGTTGCTCTGATATTCAAAGGGATACCCCGGCTGAGATAATGAAGAAAACATGGCAGGTTGGAGGATTGATAGTGCCAAGTCAGTGGGTTCGATATTGATACGGGGTAAGTCATCGCGACCCAGAACGTTGATTTCCCCGGAGTCATGATCCCCTGAAACAATGCCGGTACTTGGAAGTAGTAGATCGTATCCATCAACAACGGCTGGTGCTTCCTGAATACCCAAGCCTTCAGGTTCTGCTATTATTGCGGTGGAAATTCGTCTATTATTCCCTCGCAAAGCATCTTCGAGGTCGTCAACTTGGACTCTCAATTTTGAGATGGTCTGTTCTGCCTCGTGCAGTCTTTCCTCTAACGTGGCGATGTGGTCTCTTCTTCGCGCACGATGACGACGTTGGTTATTACGAACGCGATCTCTTGTATGCTCAGCAGTTACTCGCTTGGACTTGGGTGTCATATTGGGCCGTTAGAAGTCGATATGTCACCGAGGGTGAGGGCATCGTTTGAGGATTGGGTTGTTAAAACGGTGACATATCGATTTGCAATCTTACTAATCATTCCACATCTGATTGGACGCCCTTGGTTGTAGTGTCGTAATGTACATCAGAGTGGTGTTGGACAGGGTAATGTGATTGACATATCAGTGGCAGGTATTATAAAACGGTGACATATCGGGTTTGTTCATTCCCTATATGTAATCTCACAATACTCTGAAACTGACAGCAGGAAGAAACACCCATCACGAAGAAATAACAACATTCTATTTGCACCAATAGTCAACAGCATGGACTCGAAAGAAATCTACGAGCAAGTTCACAAGCGTTACGGGTCAGTGACCAAGAGTACCACTGGAAAATATGAACAGACCGTCGCCAAAGCATTTGGCTACACAGAGGAAGAGCTTGCAGGGATTCCCGAGGATGCAAACCTTGGCTTGAGCTGCGGCAATCCAACTGCCCTGGCAAAATTGCGAGAGGTAAATCATGACATGCATTTCTCGTCAATCTCTACTAACTGATGCACAAGGGAGAGACTGTGATTGACCTTGGTTCTGGTGCTGGCTTTGATGTTCTCACAGCTGCCAAGAAAGTCGGTCCAGCGGGGAAGGCAATCGGCGTCGACATGAATAAGGTGAGCTCTACTATCCTGAATCAACTTATGTGTAAACAACTCTGACCCTGAACAAGAACATGATAGACAAGGCCAACGCCAACAAAGCAGCCATGAAAATCTCAAACGCCGGGTTCATCCAAGGAGTCATCACATCCGTTCCACTTAGTGACGATGCAGCCGATTGTATCATCAGCAACTGTGTCATCAACCTCGTCCCTGCTTCGGAGAAACAGCTCGTGTTCAACGAGATGTTTAGAATCCTCACCCCGGGAGGGCGCGTCGCTATCAGCGATATCTTGGCGCGCAAGGAGTTTACCGACGAGATCAGAAACAACATTGCCCTATACGTCGGATGCATTGCTGGTGCTAGTCCCGTTGGTGATTATGAAACATTTCTCAAGAATGCTGGCTTTCAAGGCGAGTTAAGTTGCAGATAAAGTGTTATGATTGAGCTGACCGTTTGGGCAGATATTCTTATTGTTGACACTAAGAGCGATCTGAACGTCTATTTTACTGCTCAAGAGAATGAATCTTCTTGTTGTGGCAATGAACAGACAAACCCAGCTTGTGGAGCTGGTTTATCGACATGCGCTCCTCAGAATTCGTCCACGGAATTGGCTGATGGTCAAGATATACTCGGTAATCGTCTAGGAATCGCCGACTTTAATGAGTGGGCAGGTAAGTACACACGCATCGCTATGGAGGTCAAGACTAATCGTTTGTACACAGGCTCATTCCAGGTGTATGCCGTTAAACCTATGTCGATATAAGGTAACAAATGTGCGCGGGGACTGTAATTGCCCAGAGAGACAGCTGCGGTGAAGTTTCATTAAGCAATTTACACGCGAAGTAGCAGTCAAGTTCTCAATCGGGATACCATTGAATAGCTTAATCCAATTTGATACATGTCCAATCTCAAAGGCCACTATTGTGTTAAATCGTCGCCATTGAGTATTTATCAAGGAGCGGCTGTGTCGACGTCCAACGCTATATCGTCGTCCCCAATATGCATCATGCTGGCATCGTCTTCCTCCATCTCACTACCCCACTTCATGAATGATGAATGAGCAGGATGTATCTTAGAAACAGACAAGTAACACTTATCACACAAATCGCATTCGAAGCATGTTGAGCAAGTGTAATAGAACCCGTAGATGTCAAGTAAACAGCAGTCGCAAAACATTGTTGTCTTCTCTGGCGACCGTGCTAGATCACCCCTCTGTCTGGGGCTGACATTGTCGTTTGAGCTGTGGGGTAATAGTGAGAGAAGACTGGCAGAGTGACTAATTAGTAAACATATAAATAAGAAATGAAATGCCACTCACCTGTCAGCGTGGTAATAGTACGCCACTTCATGAACCGTCCACTGTCGGTCCACTCCTTTCCCTCTGGCGTTAGGGTCGGCGCCGTTCTGCAAAAGGAACAAAACCATATCAGTGTTTGGAACACGGTCTGTATGATGTCGCAGCCAGATACGAGAAGCGCGAACAGCCCACAAGAGTGGCGTCCATCCATCGTTGTCACGAGTGTCGATACCAACACCAGCTCGTTTGGAACGTTCAAGCACCACCTGCGCCAGCTGAATATTTCCACCCATGACAGCATAGTGCAGAGGTACTCTCCCAACTATATCTCGAGCAGCAAACTCCGAATCAGACATTTTCAACTGGTTGAGTGCCTCCAAGGAATTATAACAAGCCAAATGAACTGGTTTGCGCTGCAGGCTGTCATGTTCTGTAGGAGAGGTTTTTATCATGCAAAGTTCAATCGTGTTCGTATCACCGGCCAGGCATGCTGAGATGAGGGGATATCGAAACACGCCACTAGCAATACTACTATCGGCGCCCTTCGAAAGAAGTTGAGCAAATATATGGCGTCCGACACTAGTAGGCGACGCAATGTCCGACCTGAGCGTTGTTGCAATTAGTGGAGTTCCGTAGATCCCTTCAGAGGATGCGTTGACGTCCACTTTGACTTTGTGGTGAACCAATGTTCGAACCATTGACAGTGTACCGTTTATGCACGCCTCATGTAATGGGGTGAGTGTCTTGATTGATGCTGCAGGGCAGCGAATCGCCAAAGCCGGCTGCTTCTTCAACATGTAAGAGAAGACATCTTCAAGCTGAGCCTTGATAGCAACAACAAACGGGGTATCCTCGCAATCATTCAAAGCATCCAGCTTTCCACCGGCGTTCACTATGCGCCTCACTGTCTCCAAACGTGTGGTCTTGTTGATGTGGTGGAGTGCCGTATTCTGTTTATTGTCCCTCATTGCCAAACTAGGGTTGTACTCCAGAATCGTGCAGGCCATGTTGCTTTCTCTGTTGTGTTTAACAGCAAGCATGAGTAGGGACTCGCCGTTCACATTGACAGTGTTGACATTAGCACCAGCTTCTAGCAAGGCCCCAACAACATGAGTATAACCGCTGGTGACTGCTTCACAGAGTGCCCGTCGTGTGTTTTCCGAACCGAGGTCAAGTTTATCTCTAGACGTTTCAAGTATTATCCGAACACTTGCGAGATAGTTGCAACCAATGGCAACATCCAGGGCTGTGTGTGACCATTTATTCGTCATCGTAATGTCGGCGCCATGTTGGAGAAGAATGCGAAGTGTTTCAGGGTGTGAGATGGCTTCATGGAGTAGTGTCGTTTCATTACTCGCGTTAGTCAAATTTTGAACAGCACCTTTTTCTACAAGCCACTGTACCACGTCTGGATCGCCGGCTTTAACTGCAGAGGCGATTGGGGGCACACCCTCTGAGTCACGGACATTGGGGTCTGCTCCTTGTGCGAGAAGATACTGTACGATTGCAGGTTTCTTCGAGTCAACGGCTATATGCACTATGAGTAGTCAGTATATATGCCTATCCCAATTTGGTAAAACATACTCGGTGTGCGTGACCATACGGATGTCTCGCGAGTGTCAATAGTAACTTTGTACTTGACCAGAAGTTTGACCATCTCAAGATCTCCCCGCGTCACTGCCTGTATGAGAGGTGTAGTCACAGCACCTTTGGGAGTCAGATCTGGATCAGCACCACTTTTCAGCAATAGCTCGAAGATATCCATTCTTCCGTAGTATGCGGCGCATCGTAGAGCTGTGTCACCGCCAGAAGTATAAATGTTGGGACTGAATCCATGATCAAGTACGATCTTGAGGCATCTGTAATGTCCATGTTCAACGGCCACGTCGACGGGGTTTTTGCCCGGCTCGTCGACGTAGTACTCACGATAGTCTTGGTAAGAGAGTATGGCCTTGGTTGCAGCGAAGCAGCCCCAGTATACAGCGCTGATCAAGGGTATTTCGCCATATGTGTTTGGTTCGTCAATTCTAGCACCATTCTCAAGCAACAGATGAACCATTTCGCCAGAGGCCCATCCGACAGCGTGTCCAAGGAGAGTGTTTACGTCGCCGCTTCCCTGTGTCATTTCTGCACCTGCATCGATAAGTAACTTGGCACATTGGTATTGTGACTTGCCCACTGCAGCGCGTAGGTAACTGTTGCCGTCGGGAGTTGCACCTTTTGACGGGTTTGGCTTCACCCCGAACTGCAGTAGCTTCTCGACAATATCCTTGATGCCTGATGCGGCAGCTCGGTACATTGGTAAAGAAAGCCATTGAAGTGGATCGAGTTCATGATGATCATTTTCCGTCTTATCATCGGCCTCTCGCTTTGTGACCGACGAAGTGTCCATGGGCTTCTCCGTTTTTTGGTCGTCTTTCGTCTCATCATCGGCACCTCGTTGTTCTGTAACACCCTGTTGAACAAGGGGTTGGCGATCAGGTATAGGAAGCGAGTTGACTAGTTCCCTCAGTGCTTCATCGCTACCAAATTTGCTAACCTGTTTCGCAGCTTCCTGCAAAGCAAGGTCCGGAGCGCATATATCAGGCATTTTCGAATCCATCAAAGGCCGAATGAGATGAGCATGACCTGCTCTGCAAGCTTCAATCAAGGCCTGGTCGCGTAGCGTTACTTCATCGGGATGACCTTCCAGAAGTGTTTTCACAACGGTTATTAGGCCCAGATGTGAGGCCATAGGCAGAGGTTTGATATGATCAGTAAGAGGACTGAGTCGTCTGCTAGGGGTCTCAATAAGGGCTTTGGTCCACCTTTGAAATACGGACTCGTCCTCAAATAGACTCAGCAGTAAGTCCTCTGATACATGAACCTCTTCTGGATGTTTAAACCAGAACTCGATGGCGTACGGAAACGAGCGGGCCCAATCTTCATCATTCCTGGTCATGTCTTTCAAGTGGTCAATGCATGTTTGAAGGATCACCTTGTGACAGTCACCCTCTGTTGTGCAATACCACACATCTTCACCGATAGAGGCATGCTGACTACTGAGCCAAGAACGGGTATCTGGGTGTCGGAACCGAATCTCTCCATTCACGATAGACAGTAGTCCCCGGAAGCTGGTCTTTATATCAGCCAAAGTAGGTCGCATGGTTTTGCGTCCCTGTGTTCGTTTCCATGCAATGTTGGAAACCTGAAGAAGCTCGCTAGAAGCCACGAGAGCAGTATCTTTGCCCATGACCTGTGCAACTCCGGGATAGTGTCTAATATTTTCGTTAAGACTATTCCTGGAGTCAGGGGCTTTCCAAGAATCTCGTGGATGCGCGTGATTTGCTCTCTGTCGGATGATAGCCATTGCGGGATCAATTCGCAGAGTTGGTGATCTTTTGCACATGCGGCGAGTATGCGACGGATCTCACGACGCTGGACGGGCCCAAAAACACTCAGGTATTGCTGCATGGGCTTCGATGACTCCAGGTCAACCGGAAATGGAGTGGTCTCCGCAGGGCTACATTTCATGGTCTTGACAGTTTCAGAGGGGAATTCAGATAGTACGGAGGTGATACAACCGTCTCCAGGACTTCCGATGGTGGTGGTGATCACTATCTTGAGACGAAGTTCGCTTCTGAGGACAAGCTCTTGAACCTGGGAAAGAAACCAAATAGCCGAGTCATCGCACTCATCAAAACAACCAAGGATGTGAATACTAGTTGTGGATTCTGTGAGGCATTAGTGATCTGAACAAATATGTCTCATTTCTACTTACCTTTCAGTCTGTAGAGAAAATACTCCCACTGCCCAAACAGCGAGGCGACATCACGAAAATTGACGTCGGTAATATTCTGCGAGTCTCCTCCCACCAGACCTCCACTCTGCAGTTTGCTACATGCAAGACGAGCAAGGAATGATCGTAACATTGCTTCACAATTGTTGAACCGTACATCGTGGGTGTCGAATTTCATGTACAGCAACGGCCCAGTGCTGTGGTTGTTGATGAAGAAGGCCGCATTCTCAGACAATCTATCTGCTCCGTGGCTACATCGCATATGTATGATACAATTATCATTCGCCTTTGGCAATTCCAAAAGGTCTGGGTGTTGCCAGCTCGTATCGATGTCTTGATATGGGAATACTGGTGATACTTGGCCGATGACTTTGCGAAGGGCGACATGCTGCTCCTCTGTAAGATCTCCACCTAAGACATTGTCAGTGACGGCTTGAGTGAGTTCAGAAGGCGACTTACATAGCCAGTCTGAATCTGCAACGTTGTTGAAAGGATGTGATTCATCAAACCACGGAACCATCAAGCCGCTATGGGGGCTTTCTATCTTGACGACTCGCTCGGAGGGAATACCCATAATTGACATAAAAAATGGAAAGACCTTTGAATAATGAGTACATCGCAAATCTTGAGTTTGTTTCAACGTGCACGAACCTGTTTTTCCGGATCCTGGTCGAATGTGTAAACCACATTCGTCATCTTGGCCTGAGTGAGTATATGGGTCTGAAGGAAATTCTCATTGACATCGAGAATGGTTTCCGAGAGGCTTCTAGCATAATGCAACGTGCTACCCGACCAGCGGAGAGGGTCTTCAGACATCAGCCGTAACACGGCGTCCTGGAGGAGGCCTTGGTTAGGACATCGATGTGGATAAGCGAAGAAGCACTGCCGTGGAAGAAAAGATTAGCACAAGACAAACAGACAGGCATGGTTATAGGTCTCACCACAGCACGAGTACAATCCAGGATGTCGACATACTGAGATCTTTGCTTTGATGCCAATGACAAGGCCTAAATACTTTCAGCAACTTGATCATAGAAGTGTTCATCATGCATGGCTCACCGCTTTGACTATAGTCCCCCCAATGTCATGAGAAAAGAAATATAACGGACGTCTCATTTCCTGCCGTAACATGTCAGTAACGTTGTCAGAATGAGCGCAGGACAACCCACCTTGATCTTGGGGGTCCGATGCTCGTGCAGAAGGTTAAGCAATGCCTCAGCCTCCTTGTAAACACCATCTGGCGTGTAGTAATTCCCGTTGACGACATCTGTGTGGTACTCGTAGAATAACTGGCGGCCATGGCCTTCCCCTACGCCATCGAGGGCTTTCCTGATGAAGGCAGCACCATTGTTGCCTTTCCATCTGACCGGACGTTCTGCGTTGATGCCAGGGACAAGAATAACACTGGTAGAGTATCAGTGTTAGTGTATATTCAAAAGGTTTTTCGTACAACTCACTCGTAGATATCTTCATATCCCCCATTGTAATCATGACTAAACTCGTGTTGAATGACTAGTTTGGATTATTCAATCACACCGTCGTCGCTGGATGGAGACATTGGTTGCTCTTCAGTCTGACCCGTTGGCTCATCTCGGTCTTGAAAGTTATCGCCCATTGCGTCGGTTTTACTTGAGTTAGAAGATATCAGAATGTAGAAGTAGAGCAGAGGGAAATCTCAAACTTGCACATCGAGTTCCAGGGACCTGGTAGGTATCTGTCTTGTGTCAGAGTCGTAGCGCAAGTGGACAACACACGCTATAGAATGACGGCCAAGGCTGACTGGCTAACTGGCTGTTAAACTACAGGGGTTGGGAACGCCATTGTGTCTTGATTCGCTATTGTAACTTCAGCTGAGTGACTAGCTCTCGGTGACGGAAAGTCCTACAACATTTTTTGACACAGACCGCGGTTAATGATAGCGCCATTCTCATACTCTGTTGTCGACAAACCGATTTAACCTTTGTACCTTTGTCCCTTGTAACAAGGGCCTCTGTTTTTTTTGGTACTTTGGTGCAACGGTCCTTGATAACGTCGGTTCAACAAGCCAAGGATAATTGGCCGTGCAGTAGGTAGATGTCTATAGCCCAAATCTATTACGCAAACTCTAATCTTTCTAAAAATGCAGTGACATGATATCAAGATATCGTTCTAAGTCTAGTGCGTATCTCTATGTTTCACCCTTCTATGCCACCCAGTCTAGTTTCCTTCTTCTTCTTTCTTCATCTCCTTCACCCTCTTCTCCTCCCGCTCGCTAAAGCGATCACCAAAGAGGTCAAAATGAGGTCTCATAACAATGGTGTACTTGACGAGCTCTTCCATACAATCGACAAGGCGATCGCGGTTGGAACTTGCCATCATGCGACTACCCTCCTCCTCGGGAGTAAACTGTGTATACGCCTTTGGTACTGAGCTCTGGTTCGGAATAGCAAACATGCGCATCCAACGTCCGAGGATACGTAGTGAGTTTACAGAGTTAAACGATTGAGATCCGCCGCTGACCTGTGCCACAGCCAGAGTTCTTCCTTGGGTTGGACGTACAGAGCCTGTTGAGAGAGGAATCCAATCGATCTGCTGCTTGAAGATGCCGGTCTTGAAAGATTTGTTAGCTCAGTCTGTGGCCATGTCTTTATGTGGTATGACGTACCAAGTTACCGTGTTGCTCTGGACTGATCCATACATGACCGTCGCTCCATTTGCTCAACTCCCGCAGTTCCTGGACTTTGGGATGGTCGTGTTGGATATCGTCCTTTTGAGGTAGACCGGCTGGATTATATACTCTTACATCGCAGCCGAGGCGGAAGAGGATACGTGAAGCTTCGAGGGCAAGAAGGCGAGAGTACGACCTAAGCATAAATGGATCAGTATGGACATTGATAAAAATTCCAATCCATCAATGTATTGGGCTAACACATATTCTGAGGTATTCCTACTCACCGACTTCTCAGACTGCCGTAAAGAACAAGAATTCGAAGGCGATCAAGCTTCTTATCCATAATCTCGGTCTGCACCATCTTGATGGCTGTGCTCAGTTCCAGTTCAGCGACCCAATCATCGGCGGCCATATCTCCATCGAAGAGGAAAGGGCGGTATTGTTGACGGATTGTGGCATCATCTTGATCGCGATCTATGGCGAGAGACTTGTTTCTGAGCGATGGATCGGCGGCGAATTCCACCGCTGTTCTTCCAGCGTGAGAATTGTTCAAATCGCCGTGTCCGTTCATCTTGATGCTGAGACTATAGGTTGTTTGGGAGAAGAAGCGGTGCTGGAGATGGAAAGATGCGGGAGTGATGCGTGTCGAGGTGCGGCTTCTGATAAGGTTGCAAAAGGGACGCATTTTTTGCAGAGTCATTCATAACAAGTGGGGGCTCACAGGATGCAAGGGACATTTTATACGATGACGGTGGATGGAGCTAGGTAAGGAACGGAACTTTCAGCCCTGAGACAACGTAAGCTTAAGCTTGGCTGTTTCACTAGAGCTGAGGTCATTGGCTTGACGACACTATCTAGACTAGGGGCTAGATCATTTGGAATCTGATAAGATCTCGGAACCTGGTAGACTAAACCAAGAAGAATGAATGCATCGTTTGAGCTTCAACGATTGGGTTGAACCTCCAGATCCCAGCATTATATATGACACTTCATTCTTGGTGTCTACAGATAGACGATTTCAATTCAAGAGTCTTCAGTGACCCAATCTGGCCTTGGCCATAAGTACAGACATGAGAGAAAAAAGATTAGGTTCAAGACAGGGACCTTGTCATGTCCACATCGTGATTGGTCGTAGCGTGGAGAAATAAATGGCATCTTTGGGACTCTGTCATGCTCGACGGTTGATTGGTTAGCCAGTTGGCTTTTCGAATTGAAGAAATTGTTCCTCGGCAGTTGCATGTTCCATCGGGACCGACTTTATCTGCCTTTCACCTAGTCTAGTCTATAGAGATAAGGTTACACTTGACAATTTGACTATCTCGCTTAGTGTATGAGAGGCCCAATCGTGTTTTGTAGCCAGGGATATGAATCGAAGCGATATCAGTTACCCTGGAGGGCATGATTTTGAGACAGTTTCCTTTGTTATTTTCAAGATTGTTAGTCCCAGCCTCTGATAGTGTAACAATAGGCCTCTTAAAGCATGAGATGATGATTAATTCTTTATGGTGAACCATTTTATCTTTGATGATCACACGAAGTGAGAAAAGAGTCAATGAACGTTAGTAAGATGAAATCCATGCAAACTTGACTCTGTTTACCTGAGGGCTATCACGTTAAAATCACGTGGAACAAAGTCCATCAGATCAACAAATCTGACACAGAGTATCTCCAGCATTAAATTGTAAAAGGTAAATGATAATTCATGTCTCGATCGATAAACCTTGAATATATGTATCTTGTCATTTTGGCTCACAACCCCATCCGAAGGTCCAAGGTTATCGAGGTCATTGGTCCGGGAATGGCAACATCTCGCTAAACTGTCTGATCTACGGTTCAAGAAGGTAGTAATCTCTCGGCCGAGGTATCCAGCCTCCACCAACGCCATGCTGTTAAACAAGTTGAGATGAAAACTCTATTGGGAAATGATATACCATTTCCCCGCGCTCGGTACATCTCCTACCGAGCAATCCCAGCCTCTTTTCTGAAAGTTGACAAATGAGCATCCTCTAGAATTCAACGTTACGTCTTGGCTCTTATACTAAAGCCCCCAAACATATTAAGCATATTCTTATCATAGGACCGCCTCGTGGCATCTGCATGCAGTCGACCAATTCCATCAATCGGTTCTCTCCGAGTCCCCGACCCCAAAAGTGCCGGGCTGAACCCTGCAACAGCAACCGATCTGTTCTCTAACTGGTGGAAATGCTACCGTATCCCTGTTTGCCGGGTGAGTAGAGGCCGGGACGAAACTCAAACAGGTATCCTCGGAGGATAGATTGGTACATTCCCCATTCGTGGAGATGAATGTTGTAATCCGGGGTTTTGATGACATGCGATTGTACTAGATATACAGGTCTGGGCGCGCCTTTTAGACAGCCAAGTTCTTGTGCATTATTCTCTAGACGGGTTAACAGTCATCATGAAGTTTACTGTTTCTTTCGCGGCTCTTGCTGCTGGAGCATTCCAGGCTGTGGCTGGTCAAACAGTTTACTTTGCCGGTATGTCTTACATCACTCATCCCTTCATCATATATACTTACTGTTTTAGGCGACTCTACTATGGCCAGAAGTGGCGCCAACGACGGTGCTACTGATGGCTGGGGAAACTACATTGGCAAATACCTCAAGGTCAACGCCGTCAACAAGGCCATCGGCGGTCGATCTGCTCGCTCATACACCAACGAAGGTCGTTTCCAGGAGATTGTCAACCTCGTCAAGCCAGGCGATGTAGTTGTCATTGAATTCGGCCACAACGACGGTGGTTCACCCAACAAGAACGACAACTTGCGCTCTGCTTGTCCCGGTGCTGGCACAGAAGTCTGCACCTCTGACAAGACTGGCGAAAAGGTGTATACCTATGTCTTTTACATCTCGCAAGCTGCCAAGGCCCTTGTCGCCAAGGGTGCCCAAGTCGTTCTCAGCACGCAGACTCCCAACAACCAGTGGGAGACTGGCACATTTGAGCCTGGTGCCCCTCGCTTTGTTGGTTATGTGTCTACTGCGCACAGGGCTCTGGCTAGCTCCAGCGTAACCTGGGTTGACCACTTTGCTGCTGTTACCAAGATGTACCAGAAGCTCGGTAACCAAAAGGTCAACTCTTTGTATCCTCGCGACCACACTCACACAAGTCCCGAGGCTGCAGACCTCATTGCCAAGGCTTTTGTTCAGGCTATCAATGAGGAGATGAATGGAAGGACTAGCTTGAAGTCTCTCATTAAGACTCCTGTCAGCAACGTCTACTAGACTGTGGGGATACCTCACTAGTATAGCGTATTCTTGTCGTTATCTAGACAGGATATCAACATCTATCTAAGATGATTGCTATAGTTTCTGTACATAAACCTTGTCACGAGTCTCAATACTCACCGCTATTGTTTTTCCTTTGTCTACTTTTCTTTTTGGCCGGGGTCCAGTCACATCTGGTTATTCGGACGATTAGTGAGATCCTACGCGGCAATCATAAAGAACCTTACTTATATAGGCGCCATGGAATTATGATGTTCAAAATGCTTTGACCGCCAATAAGAAGATATCTCTCATATACTAGCATTTCAATAGTTTACATTCTCATTGAAGCTGACATCCCAGCACGTTAATTATTCCAGCGTGCTGATCCGCTATTTGTAGTAGCGTCTTCAGAGTTGCAAGCAAACCCCTGTCAAAAACCCAGTCGAGACTCAGTGCTGTAGAATGATCCACCAAACTATCGACTGTAGTGTGGACTAGAATCAAATATCTCAGCCGTGGCGTCGAATCCCTGGCATCTTCCAACTGTTGCCCCTGACTAGCCTGATGATCTCTATAATTAAATAAACATTTGGTTTTCCTCTTGATTTTCTTCAGAGAGGTTGCGCGTCATCGTTTCTGTTAATTAGTCCTGTGTTGAAAACACTGTCCATTCGTTCTTCCACAATGGCTCGTCACGGAATCGTCGCCCTTCTGGCGGCTACTCTTCTTGGTGCCAGTGTCAACGCTGGTCCTTGCAAGCCCTACTCCTCGGTTGCTCTGTCCTCAACTGTCATTGTTGAGCCGACGATGACAGGATCTTCGACAATTACTGCCGACATCACTGGAACCACCGATGCGCTTGAAACAACTGTCACTGAAGCTACCACTGACGTTACAGATACCACCGATGCCCTGAAACGACCATCACGGAGCCAGCAATCGAAACTACTGGTACTCTGGAGACGAGTGTCATCAAGACAACTGCTGAAAGCACTACGGATCTTGTCGAGACTACAACGACCGAGACCGCAATTGACACTACTGGGTCTTTAGAGACAACATCTGTTGATACTACAGATGTCCCCGATACCACCACCACCGAGGCCGTCGTTGACACAAGTGCTGTCACTATCGAGACTACGACGACCGCTGCCGCTGAATCTGGTTGTGTGCCCACTCAGATCCTTGCGAACCCCAGCTTCGACGACAATACCAATGGTGCTCCATGGGCGCGTGGACTAGACGTATCCGTCAGTCAGGACAATCCTCGATCCCAGCCAAACTTCCTGTGAGTTAACATCCCATATTGCGCATTGAATAACCAAAACTGACGATGATGACATAGTTATAATACCGTCGTCACCGTATCTGCATATCCTCCTATGTTTTATCAGAGGCTCCCCGCCCTGGGTTCCTCCACCTACGAGCTGCGATACTGGTACAGCCTGCGAACCGCCGTTCTTGGCAATGGCTTCTCCTGCACAGTTACCCCTTCGTTGAATACCCAAGTCCTTTCCTCAAGCCTGACAATGACCGATAACAGTTCGCACGGATTCCAATTGTCGTCCCAGTATTTTACCGCACAGAATCCTGACTCGCCTGCTGTGCTGGTTTTTAATGTGAACTGCAAAGGCAATTTTCAGAGTGTCAGCATTGGTGTAGATGACATTGCTTTGACTCGACTCTGCGACGGTTCTAATTGAGATGTGAATCAAGCAAAGGACGTCAAGGCCCTCCGCAAAGCCGTCAGGTCTTTGTAAAACAAGACAAACTGCAACTAGTAGATATTTCAACTAAATATAATACCAACGTCGTATTTAGTATCCAGTTCTAGCAGCGTATCTCTGTGAGTTGGATCAAATGAAAATACTCTACTCAGCATCTAACGAATTATGAAGGAGCCCGCGATATCATGTTTCATTTTACACCTATATGAATTCTAAAAACTTCAGTCGTGTTACATAACCCCGACAGTGACTGTTACTGGTTCTGTATTGTATCATGGTTGTTGCGCCAGGAGAACTGCCAAACTCCTTGAGGTTCTAAATTGTGCCATTAATAAGCTTGATGCTAGATGGAAGCAAACAATACTACAGATGCTGACACAATCGCCGTATGCACATGGAACGTCACTCAGGATTAAGTAAATCGAGACTTTGAGGTCCGTGGCCACGGCTTTATTTATTCAAGTATAACGAATGACTATGAGAAGGAGATATACCCCTCTCTTGTAACTTTGACATTGTGCCAGGTATCGTTGAATTTCTGAGAATGCAGGTAATCTCAGTCGCCATGTAGACATGTTGAATGACTCAGCCATGGCATGTTGTTCCATATTAACGCTGCACAATCTTGTACTTTGAGACACGGCGGGGGTCGATCTTGACTTTGCCTTCGGTTGGCCCGGAAAACTGTTGACCCGAACTGTCGCTAATTAGCATGTACCTTACTGTCGGCATGGAAAACTATCACTTACTCTCCAAGATACAGCCAGAGGTTGACAGCACTGCGGCAGGTGTAGCCCTGGATGTTTCTAGTTTTGAGTTAGTTCTAATAATCGATAAACGATCGAGGGTGCCATTACGGATTACCCTCAAGGGGTTGCCAGGTGTCAAAGGTAGGATAGTGATCTCGGTCACTGCCACCCTTGACATCCCAACGGATCTGCCATGAATGTTAGCAACAAGGCGATGTTGGCAGTACACGGGTTCAGCCTACGTAGGCGGTGTTGGTGTCAACGGAGTTATCGGAAGGCTCCTCGAGAGGCTCCGTGGCGGCAACCTTTTGTTCAGCGTCGCTCATGGTGATGGTGTTTGTAGATGAATAGGATGTAATGAGAATGTGTGAGATGAAGGTTGATGGGAAGATGAAGAAAGAATTTGTGGGAGAATAGCGTGCTATTTATGTTCTTTCGTGCTTGGAGGACTCATACCTGGAAGCATGTTTGTTTACTGTTCCAACCAGTCCTGTCTTTCTGTTGGTTGAGTCACATCTTGAGACATGAGATAGAATCGTCTAGATGGAATAATCGCTTTTGAGTTTATTGCATATGTATGTTCCAGACAGAAGCTCACTTCACAACCTATCGCGGTTTCTTGACTCCATCACATGAAACCGCCACTCTGCAGATGCCTGTATCGATTCTTGTTTATGCACAGCGACAAAAGAACAATCATATCAAGCCTGCTCTATAGTCATCTCTGCCGATGTAGAAATCAGTAATGTACCCGTATTTTTCACTGTTATAAGAACATGGAATGATGGCCAAATCCTATTCATTATACCTGAATGTATCTACTGTAGTCCGGCTTTTGTGGAAACATGTATGATATCCCCTCAACCACTGCCGAGTTTAACGGAAGTCGACGTCAACTGAGAGGTGCATGGTTTGGCATGCGCTCCCTTGCGCCACCTCACTGTAAGACAAGTAAACGTATGGATACTTTACGATCGCTAACAAACACACATGACATGATGATCAAGCATGTTGTCGTGGATGCATAAAGCTGTACCATTGGAATGATAACCTGTTTGTCATGTGAGCTCATTATGGCTCTGAGACACGCTGCACTTGTGCCGTTTTGCAATTTGTGCAATATTGTTCAACTCTCTGATCGGGACACAGGGCTATCACTTACGTCGGCACTACTACCGAGACTAGACTATTCAGTTGATATTTCAAGGAGATTATTTAGTTAGTCGATTGATCATACTTACAATGAACTCAGGATAAACGCTACAAGATAACAATTGTAAAAGAGTCTTACCATTGTAGTCGGGACATTGTTCTCGCTTGTCTCTCTGAGATGCGTGTCTCTCATGATGCAGGAATCTCGCCGCCGGTAAGCGAGGCAAGAGGGAACAATGTCAGTATCTTGGCGAACGTATACAACCTTGATATAGTGCCTACTGCAACAACATCAATTTGTCATGCAACAAGACACAAATTGGGAAAAAACAACATGGCGGTGTGTCGCAAACCAATATCTATTCAAGATCCAGACACTCAACGTTGCAATTCAGATCGCTTATTCATTTCGGCAGTTATCATCATAACACCTGGATTAAGATATCTCAGCCCAAGTCTCCTCTCACAACAGAGACTGCCAAGGTTAGCAAGTACCTCACTCTTATGCCAAGCGGCGGCAACAGCAATTGACCGAGTTCACAATTCCAGACACGTTTCTAAGTTACCCATCTATTGCACGATCAACTGCCGAATAAAGCCGCCTTTAAGCCAAGAGTAAAAACAGGCATTGCGATCTCGATAATGATAATTGACATCTCACCAAACGATCTTGTGAACGTGTAAATGTAACGCCGGTTAAGATTGAGTTAATGCAGATGTTCTGGGAGTTGGCACGAATCCTCACTGGTCTTCCTTTCCAACCTCCGGCTTATCCATGTCTACAAATGGGAACGATCAGAGGCAAGTTGAGAGCTGAAATGCACAAGGATAGAGATGGTTTCAGAGGTTAGACAAGTAACGAGCCGACCTGACCCTCCTGGACCTGCAGGGAGTGATGAGAGAAGGCTAACTATGTGCGTGCCGTGCCGTGCCGTGTTTGTTACAGTCCAAAGGCCCACGTCAGCCTTTGGCCCCAACGCAGAGCGGTTAGCCAGAAATGGATTCCTTCACTTTTTAGGGTGTCTCATAGCATATGATTGTTTTTAGAAAGGAATTACGCGAGGAGATAGTGTCGGCGTTGCGCGTGATTGATGAGTGTCAAGTTGAGCGGTAGGTGGCTGTCCCAAACACCAATCACAACGAGCAGTGGATAAAGGGAATTAATAATCAACAGGCTGCAGTAGGAATGGGAAGATGGTTTGTTTTACCACTGTAAAGGGCGACTAATTTCATAATTTGATGCGATATTGCGCCCTTCATGCCATGTCTCACCTAGACTGGAGGTCTTGCTGTACCTCTGTTCTTTTGATTCCCTTTCCTCGCCCTGAATTTGACTTTCCATTGGTTAAATTGGTTTTCCACTTGTGTCTCGATCTATTGACCTGTTAGGAGAACGATGCACTGTTGAGAAACTGTTCCATCACTTGACAGAAGACGTACCTTCATGTATTTGAACAATAACCAAACAGAGATAGTTAGAAGTAGTATGGTACCTACGACAAGAAGACACCAGCGCCAGTCCGGATTGTTCTCTAGTATATTTACGTTCATACCAAACAGGCTCTGATTTTACTGGTTAGACAAGGTAGCTCAATTAACTCGCACACTTACAGATGCAAACATGGCCGGCAGGAAGATAAACTGTAGATATTTGTTTTGTCATGCAAATATCGACGAAAAAGCATCGCCGCTTTATGGATCTCAGCTCAGCCATTGCTCAGACTGTACTCGCCCCGACCACAGGCGACACACCTGAGTCACTACAAGGTACCTTGCCAATACAAGCAGGGGTGCTCAAATCCATCACCCACCAATTCATTTCCTATAAAGTGATGCTATCACCTGCGAGTTCCCATATTAACAACTGCCAACAAACAATCAATATCAATCTATCTATAATTTTTTAAAGATAATACCCCTTATACTGTTCCTCATGTCTCTGACAAAACGACGTAGGCGGAAGGCCCAGGATCCAAACGAGCTTATGGAAAGGGCAATCTTAAATGGGCTTCCCTGCGACCGCTCCTAACTTGATCTGTACCCTATTCCCCTTGAGCCCTTGGAGGCTTTGAAGTCCAGGAGCGCCTTCTTTCTTCCCTCTCACCACTGCTTCATGGACTTTGGAAAAGCTTTTTTACATTCGAGCACTCGTCCTCGCCTTTCTCTTGTCCTCCAAAAGGTCAACTGTATCTGCTGGTCCAAAATGGCCTCCACTGATACCTCGAAGACCTTGACTCTGAACCCCGAAAAAGTGGATTATTCACGGAAACGAAGAGGAAAACGTAGCGATTCGTCAACAGGTTCGGCAAACTCTGAACAAATACCATCGGTTGAAGTGGCACCTTTAGTGTGGGTGGGTACTGTCTCAACAAATCGGCTTATTTACGCATTGGAGGCATCTTGTTAGGGTTTGCTAGTTACACATCTGGTGATAATATGGCCGGTAATGCGTCCTTGATATCATCAGCTGCAACTTTCCTAAGGCCTGCAGCAAACAGGAAATTTTGAATTCAACTTTCTGACATGTACACTCTCGCTAGACAATATCACAATAGTTCCAAAAGCAGACATATTTGCAATGTTCATATGATCCGACTTATCTTCTCGCTTATGATACTTATGACTCCATTGTTCATATGTCCCATAGAATTGAACTATTCCTGTAAGTTGAGATATGAGATTGGCCAGGAGAGCCACTGACGAGAGTCTTGGGAGATAGCGAGGATCTCCTTCATAATATGGGATGCCCATTCGTGTATGAACCAATGTCGGACCTCAACTGTACGAAGTAACACACAGAAATGTCCCAAGATGACCATCGGGATTAGGTCTCTTTGGCGCAACCCTTCCATGTAATCATCTTCAAGCCGGTAAATCCAGCCTATAACATCTTCAAGCTTGCCGACTGCATCGAGAGCAGCGTTTTTCCTCCTGCCAAACGTCCTTTCAAAACAGCTCTTGAGTGCTCCTAACTCATGTTCGTAAGCGTTTTTGAGCTTCCCCTCGGTAGTTCCATTAATCGCATGCGAGATATCTGTCAAGGAAGAGCGCCAGTCTTCGATGCCCTCGACCATCAAGGCTGTGTCGGTCGCTGTGCTGTCTTCTGTAATATCGCCGCTGGGTATTGGGGCATATTCTGCCAGTACACCCGAAAATATCCCTGACCAGCCTGCTACTTCAACGACAGAACGTACGCCCCGAAGGAGATGAAGCCATGAAACGTGCCCTTCGATATTGGTAAGAAGAATATTCCCAGGACTCGGACCTTTAGCAAGAGCCACAAAGCATATTAGCACGGATGTCAAATACGCAGCTGGGCTATTAGCTCCACCAAGGCGACTAATCAATACCGTCGCTGGCTGCAACGCAGTCGTCAAATGTGTTTCCGCAGTCAATAAATATCGGGGCTTATCAATAGGTTTGAGTTTGGCCAGATGATATGATGATAACGAGAGTATAAGTTTCAGTATGCAGTTATGCTGGAATCCTACTCGAGGCGCACCTTCGGACCAAAGATGGGGTTGCGTGCCGTCGTGAAGGGTGTTTGCGGTCTTGGTCATGTAGTTGTGGAAGAGCTCAAGATCCATAGTATTTAGATGCTCGGAGCGTTCTGTAGCAGATTCAGCCGCGTGACATTGAATCTGCTCAGCCCAAGATTCCCAGTCTGATCTGGGACGCCCTGGGCCCCGTGGTTGAGATTCGGATCGGGGATAAGGAGAAGCGTGCGGTCGTGGTGGCTGAGGAGAGAAGTCGCACCAGACACCAAACTGAATGCATTTACCGCATTGCGGTTTCACTTCGTCGCACTTGGAAAGTCCATATGGTCAGAATGATGTAGTATATTGCAATATGGCATACCTCGGGTAGGCAGAAAGAAAAGGCTAGGTTGAAATGGGATGAGCGACGGCTGGGTAAGTCAACACTACTAACCTTAATCTTTCTTCTTTTGCAGGTTTGGCAGCCAAGCCGAGATTTCTTGTGGGGTTTACGCATATTCGTATACGAGACAGCGTTTAAGGGCAATAGAGCGCCCTATTCTCTCATCAACTAGACCTGCGGCTGTAGACTGACGTTGGGTTGCTGTAGGCTGGCCTGTTGTTGAAGATCCTGTGACAGAATAGAAAGTTGGCAGACGGAGAAGTCTCCATGACTGGACTCGCGTCGCATTCTCGGACTTTCGGGTGCACGGATCACTGCACTAAGACTAGCTTATACGCACCTGATGCGTAAATCTATGATTGGTCAATATCGAGACCACGACGAACGGCACCTGACTCGTGGCGGAAATGAAATGAGTGGAAAAACGTCACCAAATGTCTATAGGGACAGGAGCGGTTACGGGTCACTAGTGACATCATGGAGGTGTTTACGTTATAAGGCGTTCTGTTTTCTATCACTGGGAGTCAAGTCAATTGCAGAAGTGAGGTCAGACTTGACGTACATTTATTTAGGAATCACATTAAAGGAAGACGTAACTTTAATTAATAGTTCAATTAAATTTTATTATTAGCTTTACTTGTAAGGCTGAAGAGTAGATAACTTTTGATGATTTGAGTAAGTGAAAGGACTAAGAACAGGAAGAACCAGAAACTAAACTAAGAGAGTACTGTATCTAACTATCTCGTTACCAAGGGAAGGTCCTCTTTCAAAACGTCTAGCCGTCGAACTTTCATAATCAGTTGACCCGGGTGTATGACAAGAATGATTATAATAATAGCCAGCATAAAACAACAGTCGAAAACATACAAGAAAGCTTCATTTGACAAAAGAGGGCCATCACCACCCTGCTTATACTCAATGATTCTGACCAAATTGCGGATCAAAAATAGGCCGCTGGTGCAGTATAGTGCAATAAAGTATCGACGATAGTGCGTCACCACACCTGCAATACACTGGACAGGCGGGTTTGAATGGATTCTAAGCTGCAGAGTGAGGACGCAGATCATGAACAAGGCAAAAGCAAAGATCTGAAGAACCAGTCCACTTATGATGATGGTCTGACCTCGCTTTGCCTCTTCGATGACCTCGCTGCCTGACATGATGGCACCTGCAGTCTGTGTGGCAAAGCAGATTACATCAATCAAGACGAACAGTTTGGTGATCCAGCGCAAGCTTATAAGGGATATCTCTTGAGCTTTGAGAGCTCTCGTGATTCGACCGAGACACATATAAATAGTGGCGGCGAGGAATGGTGGGGCCACAAGGACGAGTAAGTTTTGTATTAAAAAAGGCAATGTTTGTCGGAGATTGTCGTGAGATCGTGATCGAAACCAATAGGCGGTAGCTTCCACTGCGAATAGTATCAGCTACATCTGTAACTACCTAGAAGATGGTAGAGGGGCCACTTACTACCGCATCCTATAACCATAGGGATGGGAAAGGCTGATCGATAGGGGAACATCATAATGAAGTGCGCAATACCTGCCGCTGCAAAAAGGCCCAAGAAGGCATATGCTGGAGCTTGAGATGGATTGTAAGGGTACAAGTCAAAAGGGGCATAGCCTTCCGGTGTTTGGGTGTCGTTTGCCATTGTTTGTTCTAACGGGTGGCTCAAGTAGATTGATGGTGGTCTTGGAGCGGTTGACGTGTAGTGTAACGAGTATGATTGGGAATGAGGTACATGTGACGAGAACGTATCAAGAAATAATAGTAAGGTTATTAGGTGCGCTAGAAAACAACGGGTGACTGGTTGCTAAAGACAAGACCGGCAATATTACAAAGGAAATGCTTTATATACTAGAAACGTCCCGATGACCTTGCACCCTCAAACAGTGCAAGATTCATGGATGAAGAAATGATTCGTTATCCCTGGAAAGTTGATTGGCTATCAAGATTTACGCATTCGGATATGCTTTGAATGGAACCCCTAAAAAGGTCCACCTTGTTTCTGCTTGCCCGACAGCCCCCTGGCCCACTAACTTGACTAATTTAGGACCGAGCTCTCTTTGACGTCTTCCCAAGACACGATGGCAGTGCACAAGTAGGTTACTAAAATTCCTGGACCCAAGGTTTTAGGGTAATTATTAGACTGGACCTGTTGGAACAATCTGCCAATTTTAAGTTTAATACGAAGTACAACTGGAAGAGCTTTTCTGGCAGAATAGCCTCACAACACAACAGTTGCTTTATTCCGCCGATTCAATCGACATCATCAGCCTTGATCATCTATAGCTAGCGATCCTAAATGGAGGTAATACACATAGACAAATTTCGTTCAGATACATTCTATAGCAGGGAATTGGGATCGCTTCCTCTGTAAACTAAAAAGCAAACACTTGGTCCTCTAATTTGCTGACAGGCCGCGCCTTCTCGAATCCTAGACTCTGTGTGATTTTCTTCATTCCACTAACCATAGGAGGAGGGCCGCAAAGTAGTATCTTGACATCTTTTTCCGGCTTCGGTAGCCAAGCCTGTACATGGTTAGTTTTTCAATTTCTTGGGTCAAGGGTCCAAAATGTCTTACATTGATCATCTCTTCTGTGACGAAACCAGCTCCACCAGTCCAGTTTTCAGGTGGATTATTAAGCACAAAGTGGACGCGAATGCTGGCGTCTTGACTGATTTCGTCCAAATCTTTCTTTAGTAGGATATCCTCAACGTTCACGTTGGCAAAGATGAGGTCAACTTCAGTCTTGTCACCATCGCCGCGGCCACGTATGATTGCTCGTATGATTTGGAGCATAGGCGTGATACCAGTGCCACCAGCAATCATGCCAAAACGACGAACCATGTTAGGCGTGTAAATGAAAGCACCCTTTGGTCCGCGGATCCTAATCTTATCTCCCAGGTTGAGCGAGGCCACATGTTGAGATATGTTTCCTTGAGGATATGCTTTGATCAAGAGATCGAAATATCCAGGCTGATGATCGCCTGATATTGGTGTGTAAGACCGAACAATTTCTTTTGTCGTTCCGTCGGTTTGAGGTATCATTGCTCCGATGGATATGTGCTGGCCAACAGGCAGACCGAAAATGGAGTCGGGACTAGGCAACTTGAACCGGTATCTAACAGCCCCAAGTCAGCAAAATCCCGTTGATGTAGGTAGGCAAAGGGACAAATGTAGCAAATACAGCATTCGTAACTTACATGGCAACATTGTGAGAAACAACAGTTCTTTTTTCGAGTTCAAATTCCTGAAAGACGTCCGGTTTCAAGACCTTGATACCAGTCTCCTTTGCGTGTTGGACGATAGAATCAGGCAATTGCTGCACGGGATCCATTTTGGAAGCCGGGTCCAACTTCAAAGTTCCAACTTCCAGCTCGGGGAGAATCTCGTGTGCTTCATCAGAGTGGCCAGTATTATCGTAGGCTTCTGTAGCATCTTCGCCGGCAACTTCAAGCAGAAATTCTGCGCCACCGCTGTGGATCCCCAGATTAGTCTTAATCAAGATGATAAAGGGATAATTTAAAGGCTGGAAGACATGTAGCAGAAGATTAAAGGCACGTACGGGTGTTCTTGTAGGAAAGAAGTAACGTCGTAGACCTTGCCGTGGATAGCGATGTAGATGTCATCCTCGGTATTGTGTAACTTGACATCGGCAAGGCTGAACTCTTGAGGTAAAATGAACGGCGACATTTTGAGACCTTGATACGGCTTGAGCGCGAAGAAAGAGAAACAAAGTCAAAGCTTTTCGGATTGCCTCCAATGTTTCAGAGTATAGGTAGATTAGAATTATCTGGGCTGGTTTGTTGACATTATATTTTTTATAAAGGGCTTATAAACCGTTATCTCTAGTACTCCCGAAGGGTCGGGATCTTCGGGTTTTACGGATCGAGAAGCCGATGTATCTCCCTCGCTTGTTCTACCGAAATTCTAGCGCTGGGCTCTGACGTTTTGTTTGGATCTAACTATCTCATAAACTGGAGCAAAGTGCTCCAGGGTAGTAATCGATCAACAAATGACCCTTCCGTCACGGGAGACATTGAAAGTGCTACCATATGTATTGACGATTAATGAAAATGATAAATTCGATCATAGAAATGGTACAACTAGATGTATTGAACTTAACTGGATGATGGAACCATACGCTGAGCAACCTTACGAAGCAGTTGTTCGTGAGAAAAACTGTAGGAAAAAGCTGTAACTGGAAAGCAGACTTTGGAACCTCCTGGTTCACAAAGTTTCTACAATTATTTCTTTACAAAGGGTCGGTATGAGTGCCCCGGCGAAGGGGGGATGGTCCAGTTCACAGGGTCAGTCTACATCATTCTCGGGAGGGCTGTGCAAACCCCTCAAGAACGATGGCGCATTGCACAAACATCATAGCACCGAAAGTGATCGGGTTTAATTGGGCGACCAGAGCCAGCCGCACATCCTCAACACGGGGGTCAACCGCCAACATAAGTAATGGTGAAAAGTGACCAGAAATTTCTGTCGCACATTTGCCGTCCCTATTGCGAGGTCATTGTCATGTCATGTAACTGGAAAGAAGAGCGCATGCAAAGCTGAACTGCAAGGTGAGCTGTACAATGCCATACGATGCCCTCTCAAGCGTCACGCGACCGCGCCATGCCTCATGGAGGCAGATCCAATAGGCCTAATTTTACATTTCAGCTTTGATGGTTCCAGGTTAACCTCAGACAGGCTAGATCTATCCAATCAAATGTCTCCTGTCTGATGCGCCCTTAATTCCATTACCCCTGAGGGCTGGACCGTTCTACGAGGAGCTACAGAAAATAACCGCTCATTCCAGGCTGCCTCCCGTCAACATTCTAAACCAAGACAGACCGGTAGATCAATCGGTAGTGGCAGAATCATTCCAATTTTAAAGTAGAACGAGCCAACTGTGAGGACCTTGCATTGCTCAGGCATTTGTTTCGTCAAGAGTCTCCAATTCTAGTCAGGGTCCTCATTTAACCAAGTTTCGGTCCAGCCCATCTTGGCAAATGCTTATCTCTAAGCATATTTCATGTCTCAATAGTCTCAACGCTAGTTGCCAAGCCATTGAGACAGACCAGCCACATTCACCAAGTACTATTACCCATTGAGGAATTCCATTGTCCTTTCTGATGACCTGCGCTGTACTCTTTGGGTATATAACCTGACCCCGTTGCCCCTGGTAGTCAATCCGTTATCCCTCTGAACTCCACATCCATAATCAGCTCTTTTCTTCCCGTCATATCCAGAGACCTTTATTATAATGTCTGACGCTGGTGATCACGAGTCGCACTCCAAGTCTTATACCATGCCCGAAATCAGAGAGCGCATACCAGGTCCACACCACCACACTTCCCCGCCTTCTCCCTCCATCAATGCCACCCATCAACCTATACCTGACAATGGGCAAGATGATCTCAACTACTTCAGTGGTCCCCGGGATCTCCAAAAACACTCCAAATGGCCCCTTATGCTACAGTTACACGGCTCCATCATGCCGTCGCTGATCCTCCCTCTTTTGCTCGTCACCTGCTGGGCAACCGCTATCACCGTCATCTCTAAAAAAGTCCATGATTTGAGCGTCAATTCTGTTCTTCTTACCATTCTTGGTTTTGTGGTCGGTCTCAGCCTTTCGTTCCGTTCGTCGACTGCCTACGAACGATACGGTGAGGGCCGTCGATACTGGGGAACCTTGGCCACTGCGTCTCAGACCCTGGGCCGTGTTATCTGGATCCATGCTGACGATAACGGTGCTGGCAATCAGGATCCCCGTGAGATTCTGGTCAAGAAACTTGGCATGTTGAAGCTTATCGCTGGCTATGCTGTTGCCCTCAAACACACCCTCCGGTTCGAACATTGTGCCAGTCAACCAGACATGCAACCATACATCGCACACCTGGACACGTTCGCTGGGAGGACGACTGCGCCAATGAAAAAAGCCACAACCTTTGGAAAGGTTGCTGGCCACTATCTTGGTCTCTCGTTTGCTCAGAGTGATCCTCGGAAGCATCTCAAGAGAGCTGAAGAGCACCAAGGAAACCTTCCCGTTGAGATCTTGAACCATCTTGCGATAGGTCTTGACTCTATCATCGCCAACAAACAGCTACCAGTCTCTATTCACCAGACCATCGCTTACAATCACCTCACCACCCTTAACGACGTCGCTGTCGGTTGTGATCGAGTCCTGAACACTCCCTTGCCTGTCGCATACACCATTGCTATCAGCCAAATTACCTTCGTGTATGTCATGCTATTGCCATTCCAGTTGACTGGTCCACTTGGTTGGATCGCTATCCCGGCTACTATCACGGCAGCTTATATCATCTTCGGTTTACTGTTCATCGGACAGGAGATAGAGAATCCCTTTGGCCATGATGTTAACGATCTGCCGCTTGATGTCTTTTGTGAACAGATTGCGAACGATCTAGACATCACTGCCTCTTTTGATCGACGGGCGTCTGATCACTTCCTGCTTGGTGGCACGCCGTTACACCCTGTCAGTTCTGCTGTGGGTCACACCTGGATGGAGTACAGCGAGGAAAAGCTCAGAGAGTCTATCAGAAACAAACCTCATGTTCTTTTCAATTGGCGACGTCAGGGCGGAGTTAGGCCATCTTCTACAGGCAGGCAAACTAAGGAGAGAGATGGAGACATGGTTTGATGTAGAACTATATCAAGGAACGAAAACATACGATAGTCTTTCTAGTATCGTGATATGAATTATATTATACGAATAAAATATATCCCTAGCAGTGTAGAGCTTGTCTTCTCGGTGCTGCATCTCCGCAAAATGCTACCATTTTAAGCTTAGGCTGTTTCCGCCATAGTCAGCATGAGTACACGCGTACAGTCCATTTCCGCATTGTCCTTACATTGAGCTCTATGCGGATAAAGACAATAAACAAGACATAATTTTCACAATGCCTAAAGGTGCATTATCACTAAAACGACCTTCTCTATTCTAAACCTCTTACCTAGGTATCACCAGACAGGATATCATGAGCATATGAGCTTTGGATAAGTATGGAAGAAGGCAACTCATAAAAGGGTAAATTTAGTATACTAAGTGTAGTTTCTCAATACTAGATTAAAGAATCTCATTGATGCCTTGGGGCTGTATTCTTACTTGCCAAAGTCCCAGTGATGTAACGGACTTAACCACAAAAGAGACGGCGAACCTCAACGTTATCCGCGTATATGCATACGCCGCAAAATCAGGCAGCACACCAAAGAAGAGTCTTATTTGAGAAGTGCAAAATGTAAGCCAGATATTTTAGTTCCATCATTCATACATGGAAACAAACGACGCATACAGATAAACATCTTTATCCTTGATACCTTCATCATAACTGTCATCAATTATAGAGTATCTTCCCATCAACTACTTATAATGTCAGGATTAGACGCAGAACTCGCCCCAAAGTTTGCACCCTTCCTTGGTATGGTAAGTGACTCACCCATTCTCAAGCCTGGAATGATACCTCAGTGTTGACAATCGCGCTTATACCCCGGCATCGCTGCTGCCATGATCTTCGGTTGTAATTATTTTCATCTTCCTTTACACGATTCTACATACTGAGTAATTATAGGTATAGGCGCTGCATATAGGACGGCCAAGTCTGGTATCAGTATTATTGGTGTCAGTACCTTTCAACCAGATATCGTACTACGAGTAAGTTAATTCAGTTTCATAAGGTGTCATTCTAACACTACTGGCAGTGCATCATCCCAGTCATTATGTCTCGAATAATTGCCGTATACTCACTTGTCATTGCCGTTCTTATCGCCGATGATCTCGATCCTTCCAAAACCTACACTTTGTTCTCGTACGTTGATAAACCTCTTCACTAGAATACAAGGATAGTAATCAGCAGAAATAGGGGAGTTTTACATCTCGCAAGTGGTCTGACGGTCGGTCTTACTGGTATTGCTGCTGGTTATTGTATTGGAATTGTCGGTGATGCTGGAGTTCGAGCTTTTATGGAACAACCGAAAGTATATACGGGTATGGTCCTCATTCTCATTTTTGCCGAGGTCCTTGGTCTCTATGGGTAGGCAAGACCTTTGTATTGGCTAAGAATATGTGTAATGTTGACTTTATCTAGGCTGATTGTCGCTATTCTGCTTAATCAAAAAAAGTAGGACTAATTAAACAAACCTGTTATGGCGCGGCTGTTCTGATCCTAGTAGACTTTAGTTGCAAGGATGATGGGTCTCTGTTTTCCACGTTGCCGGCAACTTCAGATGTATTATCGGCAAAAACTCAATAATGTCTTCATTGTCTACCGCCCTACACTTGCGCATTCTTTTTAGACGCCTCAAATAGGTCTTGCCTTGGTTAATGAGATAAGCACAGCCTAATTCGTAATATTATACATACATGCCGTAGCCTGACCAGAGCGTGAGATGTTACCCTTATATTAACAGAACCAGACTGCTTCTCAACGGTTCATCAATGGTTCTGAACACTTATCGATTGGAACCGCTAGATTTACTCATGTAGTTATAGCCATGCGAAGAGAAAATACTAACAGCCCCCCTGTTGAAGAAGACCACGTTGCCAGAGAGCAGGAATGGCATACCGCTCTACCCACTCAGTGCATTTCCAGAGAGGTTTACGATCTTCGTCCGGACCGTAGAACACATATTCGTAATCGCCAACTTTCTCCTTGAAGGGCTCGACTTTTCCTTGCTTCTTTGGGTTTGAGGCTTTCTGTTGAGGCGGAGTGGGTAGGGCACTGAGGACGGAATCCCAGATCCCCGGATGTTGACTGGAATGCGTGTAACCAAGCAGTTCCCTGGAATGGAATGTTTCCAACTCCTCTGGATTCTCAGCCTTTTTACTCTCATAGCTCATTCCTTGTCTCAATGTGACGTCGCCGACAACATGATAGACAGTACCAGAGCCATCATCCTCTTGTTCGACGAATATGGCGTGGTGGAAACGACCGGGAGGCATACCGGGATCCGGAAGAGCCATCTTGCTTTTGACTTTGAAGACAGGATACCATTCTGAAGGCATGTTGATGCAAAGTTGGGAACAGGATGGTGGATACTTGAATAGGGCGATTGACAATTTGGTTTCATCTAGGTTTGGTAGATTATCGAGGGTACCTTGCCTTTTTATGTCCTCACAGTGAATTGTGGGATCCCCACCGTAGTTCCGGGATTCTCATCCTGCTAATGTGGCCACATGGAAACAAAATGGGATGTGGCAATGTCCAAAACATCGTCCTGTGTGAGCATTGGAGTCATAATGCTTGAAAAAGTGTAATTGAAGATGGAAACCCTATTATCAGGTCCAAAACATCATCCATTTTGTTGAGACGTTGTTTAATATCTGTCTGGCTTATTATTTCTACCGCTTTATTATGAGCCTTGGCATGGACCTATGTGTCATATTTAGTGGTTGTTTGGCGCGGGAGTCAGATGTGAAAGCAATACGAATTTTCCGTTATCATATAATGTCCAGGATCAACGTAGGACGACACCTGTGAGAAAGAATACCACCCGTGGTATGTTTGATAGTGCCCAAAAAAGTCATCTACTGCTTTCTAGCAAAATTTCTTCTATTTATTCATCTGCTTCTTGATCAAAGATCAAGATCGCTGGACAAAGTTGGCGAGAGCTTCGTGAGTTGAGTAGAAAGCTTCCTTGGGGTAATATGTTTCGTTAAATATCAACGACTTGGAGCCTGGGAGCCAAGTGTAGAGGTGCTTATCCGTGAATCCCCAGAAACTGATATCCTTGATGCCTGCGTCGAGAGCTTCCTTCACAACGTCACCGTAGATCTCGGCTTGTAGTGTTGCGTTGTACGTATGGACATCCAATTCGGCGATAGATACCTCAAGACCAAGTGCCTTGTAAGAATTCACCATGTCCCCAATAACACCAGGTACCAGAGGCTCGAGAGTGACATGAGTCTGCAGGGCAATTCCGTCGATAGGAACGCCTCTAGAGACAAGCTTCGAGACCATTTCGTAGAGTTCTTGACGCTTGTTCGGCATTGACTCAACGAGATTCTCATTGAGGAAGAGCTTGGCGCCCGGATCAGCTGCTCGGGCAATACGAAAGGCCTCCTCAACCCAATCGGGACCGAGGATTTCGTAAAATTGGTTTGAAGCCAAGCCACTACCGTTTGTCTTGAGGGCTTCAGATACGACATCCCATCTGTCCATCTTGCCCCGGTATCGATGCATGACAGCCTCAAAGTGCTTAGTAATCTCAGAACGGAGAGCATCAGGGCTAGTGATGTTGAGAACATAATCTGGATTGCAGCATGACGAGAGAAGTCCATGGCCCTTGACTGCCATGTCATTAGCCTCGGCAAACTCGACAAGACGGTCAAGCTTATGCCAGTCATAGGTGCCTTTGGCGGTGTGGAAGAAGTTCCACTTCAGCTCATTCTCAGGAGAGAGACTGTTGAACTGCTGCGAAAGGACGGCTCTGAACTGGGCGTCATCGAGGTAGGCCGGATTGATGGCTCCTGAACCGATGAGAAGGTCCTTTTTGGCTGCTTCTTCTCTCAACGAGGTAGTGCCAGTGCAGGGGACTTTGACTGCTTCAGCAGCGGCGACGAGCGCTACAATAAGGAATGTAACTTTCATGTTTCTGTCTCGAGGTTTGTTGGAAGTTTGGTTTACTTGGGGTTTGTTTGTTGAGTTGCTTAAAAGTTGTCTTGTGCAGACGTGGTTAAGGCTTTATATATGAAAGGCGCTGATTTCTTGTCAAGGCTTTGGGTATTATAGCATGACGTTCGCCCCGGCTAGAGAGAGGCGATACAAAACTGTACGAATACTGGATAGTGGGTAGCAAATTGAGATCAAGTATACGAGTATCACCGGAACGAAACTCTCATCTTAGCATACTGTATACCCACAACAGAACGGCGCACTATGTGACCTGCGTTGCTCGAGGGAGATGAATGAGGGCTGATTAGATAGATAGTATGTATCAAATTGAATTTTGGTCAAAATGTCAACTGCACATAACGGGAACGGAGCAAGAAATGTATTGTGTCCATGACCCGACTGGAAGTATGAATGACTATATTTGAATAACCTGCAATGTTGTCGTTTAGACTTTCAACAGTCATACAAATCAGTGTGAAGATCCTGTCATGCCATGAACGTGAACATTGATTTCTGGTAAAGGTCAACGGAACAGGTACACCGAGTCCCAGCCCGTTGGAATGACAGGGGGGTCCCTGCTCCGACATTTTTATGTTTCTTTGAGTCTGTCGATGCTGCGATATCCTCAGGGTATCAGAAGAGTTGGCTGCTAAAAGCATAAGAGACGAAATTAGTAGGTCAGCTTATGCTACTTAGACTATGCCCTTTAGGCCCTTTATTTTTATACCCTAAGACTTAGACTAGGAGGTCAACCTTTCTGCTACGCACTAGGCTGCGTAGTGGACTGTGGAGCGTGCTAAGTAGTGGGTATGGCAAAGAACGAGGAACGAGGAACGAAGAACGAGGGAGTCGGTGGATCCAAGATGCTAGGCTTTGAGAAATGAAGCGGTTACGTGTGTGCACAAAGGTTGTTGATTAGGTTAGGTTACCACGACGGGCCACAGCGCAGAAGGCGCTACACCAGGCCCAGGGTGCTAAAAAGCATAAGGGATAAAATTATTAGGTCACCTTATGCCGCTTAGACCATAGTCTTTAGGCTCCTAATTTACTTTTGTAACCTAAGACTTAGGGGCCTCGTACTCCGTAGTGATCCTACAATTCTAAGCTACATCTTTCTAGTGTGGCTTCGTAAATCGTAAACGAGGTACGAGAGTAGCAAAATGGAAAAGTCAACACAGTCAAAGCCACTGACGTTACGTCTTCACAAGAGTGTCTTTTACAGCTAAATTATCCTACGTAACTCACTTCCTTCATTATCCTGCTCTTCTTCCAACCACCTGTCCATTGTCGAGATACAGTTAACAAAAGCAGCAATGGGCAACAACAAAAGAGACACGATTCGATATGAACTCGCCGGCGATGAGACCCCCCACCTGAGCCCAGCTACGCCTACAACTCCCTATCACGACTTCAGACATTCCGCCAGCACAGGTGACCTTCCAAATGCAGTAGAAGTATCTGCTGAGCCTGTCTTGGCTAGTTCTTCGTCATCGACATTCTCCAATTTCGTTGGAAGCCATGTTAAAACACGAGGTATGTGTAGTATCTAGTTATTCCTGCCATATTCTGCTAACATATCAATCTAGACGATGCCCGAGTCGATATTGATTGCGACTCGAAGCTGGTGCGAACCTTTAGCCGCCTCTACCAACTGCCCGCCGAGAAACACGATCCAGAAGGCTCTCCAGCCCCAAACTACACTGAAGCACAACCGGGGAACAAATCTTGGGCCACAAAACTCAACATCGTCATACATGTCGTCGGCAGTCGTGGAGATGTACAGCCCTTTATCGCCCTTGGCAACGAGCTCCAACGATACGGTCACCGCGTCCGCCTAGCAACACACGACATTTTCGAGAACTTTGTGCGAGAGTCAAACCTGGAGTTCTACCCCATTGGAGGAAACCCCGCCGAATTAATGTCATATATGGTCAAGAACCCTGGTTTGATACCTAGCATGAAGAGTCTGGCCGCTGGAGAAATCCAGAAAAAACGATGGATGGTCCAAGAGATGCTGGAAAAATTCTGGCTCTCATGTATAAAACCTGATACTTTGACAGGTAACCCTTTTGTGGCTGATGCAATAATTGCGAATCCTCCTAGCTTTGCGCACGTACACTGCGCGCAAGCGCTTGGAATCCCAGTGCACTTGATGTTTACAATGCCTTGGAGTAGTACCAGAGCCTTTCCTCACCCGTTGGCCAATTTAAAGAACGTTGGCAGTGATCCTCGGGTTGAAAACTACCTCTCGTATGGTATTGTTGAGTGGTTGACCTGGCAAGGGTGAGTTTGATGCCTGTTGTTTTGTTTACGAGCTTCCTGTTGACCAAGTCGCGCATATAGCCTGGGGGATTTGATCAATAAGTGGCGACGATCCATAGATCTAGAGGAGGTGGCTATGTTCGACGCCCCGATGCTTACGCAGACGCTCAAAATTCCTTTCACATACTGTTGGTCCCCGGCCTTGGTGCCAAAACCTGCCGACTGGGCATCTCATATTGGTAAGATCACCTTCTCGATCTTGCCACGCATCAAACTAATATTATGATACAGACGTGTGCGGATTCTTCTTCCGAGACGCCCCGAAGTTTTCTCCTCCGCAAGATCTGGCCGAGTTTCTGAGTGCCGGCCCACCACCCGTCTACATCGGATTTGGAAGTATCGTGTTAGACAATCCAGAAAAGACTATCGGAATTATCCTGGATGCTGTCAAAGCTACTGGTGCGCGTGCTATAATCTCTAAAGGGTGGTCTGACCTGGCGGGCTCTGCAAATGAGAACGTGTACTGGATAGGGGACTGCCCTCATGAATGGCTGTTCCAAAAAGTTGCCGCCGTTATTCATCATGGAGGAGCAGGTACAACAGCCTGCGGACTGAGAAACGGGAAACCCACAACCATCGTTCCGTTTTTCGGCGAGTAAGTGATCTATTTATACAACGACTACCCTTCCATATTGAGGTACGAACTTCAGGCTGATCATTTATTGCAGTCAACCCTTCTGGGGTGAAATGGTGGCCAAGGCAGGTGCAGGACCATTTCCGATCCCACACAAAGAACTCAGCGTAGAGAATCTTTCACACGCTATAAAGTTCTGTCTATCGGACGAGGCAACTGCTGCTGCAGCACTCATAGCCAAGAAGATGGAATCCGAAGTGGGAGTTCGTGCTGCTGTCCAGTCATTTCATAGGCATCTCCCCCTTGAGAGAATGAGATGCGACCTCATTCCAACTGAGCCTGCTGTGTGGTCATACTCCAAATCTAAGCGGCCTATAAGGCTTTCCAAGATGGCAGCGGAGATCATCCTTTCCAAAAGGCCAGAAGAAGCCAAGCATATCAAAGCGTAAGTATCGTGTTCCATGAGCGTATTGATAAGGGTGTGATGTACTAATTCGTTCTCAATAGATATCAGAGTAACCCTATCCGTATCGAAACAACGAGATGGGAACCGATCTCTGGAGGCGCTTCTGCAGTCATGGCAACGGCAACAGATATGGCCACCGGAATTACTGGTATAGTCACAAGGCCAGTCGATGAGTACAGATACGAACAACATCTGCGTAGCCTCGAGTTGAAGCAGGCCCAAGTCCAGAACCAGTCTTCAGATGGTAAGACGAGTCTGTCGAGCAGGCCTTCAAGTGACACATTGCGACCAAGCACCGCACGTTCGCACTCGCTTGCTGGGAGGATGGCAGGCGCATCAGCCAAGAGTATAGGAATGATAGGTCCCGCTGCTCTCAAAGGAATGATGGTTGATATTCCTCTCGCCTTAACAGAAGGTTTAAAGTCAGTGCCACAACACTACGATGGCGGCGTGCGCGATCATGGACCCGTGACTGGTGTCAAGAGTGGCATGGTAGTTGCAGGGAAGACGCTCGCCTGGGGCCTCGTTGATGGTGTATGCGACGTTTTGGTGCAGCCATACAAGGGGGCAAGGAAGGAGGGTGTCTTGGGGGCTGTCAAAGGTTTCGGAAAGGGAGCTATAAGCCTCACGACCAAGAGCGGAGCTGGTATGTTTGGTGTGTTTGCGTATCCCAGTGCGGGCATTAGCCAGAGTATTCGCACGGCGATACATAGCTCGACCCGCAAAGTGATAGCTCGAGAGCTTCACCAGGAAGGCGAGTGGATGATTAGGGGCGAGAGAGGGTTGCAGTTAGACCAGGATGATCTGCTGCATAGATTCCAGCAATACCTGCGTCGTAAATAGCGATGTACAATTGCTAGTACTGGGGTCCTGATAAAGATAGTTGAGACTGCTATTCTCAAATCACACATGATTAACATAAAGTAACTTGTCTACGACAGTTTGAGGGATGAAAATATCGTCACACATCTCACGAACCAGTTACTCCACAGGCAATGTCACTGAATCCCTTGATAGGCTCATGTTCTATTTTAAGTGCTAAAATACAGATGGTCAGGGTCACCGCCAGAATAATGGAGCTAGCCTACGGATGGTCTAGTGAATGCACTGACTTGTTACCGAACGAGGTTAAACGAGCCTTAACGAGGTACAAGCAGGTCAGAACCTGTAACGAGTGATTAAGGTTCACTACATACTCTCCACCTCGCAATTCAAGTTCGCTGATCACTAATGAACAATCTTGTCGTCACTTTCTTACTTTTCCATTCTTCGTCGTTCATCGTTTATCGTTCCATCTGGCCTTCACGCGTCTCAGTCTTGCTCTGTTTGCGTACATATCTTCCCATTCCATTCATCATATTTTACGAAATGGAAACTTCACCGGAATCACGGCCACGCTCAAAACGAAAGCCACACCACAAATCGAGAAAGGGTTGTTTGAACTGCCGAAGACGGAGAGTCAAAGTAAGCCTATCTACATAACGCTTCTTTCTTTTTCGGTAATTCCTAAACTGAAGACTTATCTTTGTCTCCTAGTGTACCGAAGAAAAACCAAGATGTTGGGCCTGCGAACGCCGCGATGTGGCTTGCACGTACCCGGATATGTTAACAGCTGCACAATTTGTTCCAGCCATGCTTATGCCACCACAACCAACCTCCACCGAGATGTCATCAAGCATGTCTCAATCCCCATCTACTACATCGACTTCAAGATTAACGCCATCGTCAACTACCAACTCGATTAGAAGTCTTGATTATACACCAACTGAGACTTTAGGGCTGATTCATCTACGTCTTCTCCACCACTGGACGGTATCTACAAGTATGCATATTTGTAAATGCCCCAAGACGCTATGGATATGGCAGGAAGCCTTTCCTCAAATGGGTTTCCAATATCCATTCGTTCTACATGCCTTGCTAGGTCTAGCAGCTCTGCATATCGCTTACCAATCACCGTCAGAGAGGAAGCAAAGGTGGCTGGATGGTATGTATCACCATGGAGAGGCCTTGTCGGGGTTCCAGAAACAGATTTCCAATGTCACTGCAGATAACAGCGAAGCATTATTTACTTGGTCTATATGCAACGTTTTGTACATTTTTGCCATGTCCAACCCCCTTCAGGACGCTGTAGATGGCGTCCCTTCCATATCAACGTTATCACGCAACGACAAGGTCCTCGGTGCCGAATGGATTCCCATGATACGCGGCATGAATGCTGTCCTCGAACCTACGCATAACTACATTCGTTTTGGGCGGATGAAATTTATAATGAGTCTTGGTAATTGGGATGAGATTGATCCAGGTCAGGATAGCTGCGGCTCTGAAGATGACTACTTCTGTCGCGTCCGCGATACCTGGAAGGACTCCAACAGTTCAGAAGTCTACGAAAAGGCCCTTCACATCTTGCGGAAATGTCGTCTTTACTCGCTGCAATTTCAGAACATGGACCCAAAGATGCGTGATGATTGGGGATATAATAAGGAGTGGGCTGGACCTCTGATCTTTATTCATTTCGCATCAGACTCTTACTTCTTACTCCTGAAAGAGAGACAACCACCTGCTTTAGTACTATTTTCTTTATTCGGAGCACTTTTGCATGGGGTTGATAGTTATTGGTTCTTACGGGGCTGGGGAAAGGCCATAGTGGAAGTGATAGCGGATGTTCTCGGTGGGTATTGGAAACAATGGTTATCATGGCCCTTGCAAGTTGTGCAAAATTAATTGGTGAGTCTTACTTGACTTACAAAATGTATCATTATGAATCGTCTTGTTTTCGTTATCTTATTAGCTTGCTTGTATCCATGTGAAACAACGTTGGTCTTATTTTTTCCAGCGAAACCAGTAACTTTATCGTATCTTTTACAAGTTTAGCACGAACTGATTCCTTTACTTTTTATCTCTTGAGTCTTCGCTTTTATATCGTGGCTTTCTTATTATCTTCCTCGCGATAACGTACAGCTATTCACTATCTTTGTTTTGGCTGCATCACACATTAGGTAAAGCCATCTAGATCCAAATCTCTCAACATAGTTTATTGACAATATGAGCTTGCAAGGAGAGGATCTCACCCCCGAGAGCTAAAAACTGAGCTGGACATTGATAATAATTGTCAGCTCATCCGCAGACTTTCTTTTTCTTTTATCCTTTTCTTTGATTTGGTAATTCTAGTTAATCAAATTTGATGCAATACCCTGTAGTACCTAACAATTCGCGCTTCAACTTTGCTTTTGTGTTAATTTCTAAGAATTCGACTAAGATCTTTAGCCCCTGACGTGGCTGGAAACCCCTGTCAAGCGCCACGGCAAGTGAGGAGACTAAGTGGATAGTAAAAGTTCCATTCACGAAATTCTTGAGCTAAGTTGATGGTAAACTAATAGTTCCGTGTACTATTTCCTAGGTTCAAAGAAAGCAAATAACCAAAGCAGGGGAATAGTCACTCAGTCGTTGTGTAAATAGACTGATTTCCCGGCATAATTATCTTGAGCTTTTTTACTTCTCTTTCACTCATTCTTTTCGTCGATTTGACTGTCACTCGTTTATACCAGTCACTCACTATGCTGTCTTCCACCGTTGTTCGTGCGCTTGCACTCTTTATTGCTGCTGCAAACGCCAGCCCTTGTCGCCCAACAACAACAGCACCAGGAACCATTACCGAAGTTACTTCAACTGCAACTGTCATTGAAAGCACCACCGATATCTCATCTACTATTGTCGAGAGTGCTACGGAGGCTGGGACAACCGATATTCCCACTACGACCGTCGTTATCATTGAAGAGCCTACTACCACCACTGCTATCGTCGAGGAACCCACATCTACTACGGTTGCTGCCGAAGAACCTACGACTACCACGGCTGTCATTGAGGGATCTACCACCACCGAAGCCGCAAGCACCACCACCACTGCCGCTGGGACTGGGGCCCCGCAATGCAGTTCAAGTGACGAATGTTTTTTCGGTGGCCCTAGCTTTTGTATGGACGGGTTGTTGAATGTCTGCGTTTGCCTCAACAACAGGTGTATCAGAATGGACCCATAAGTCAATTTATCAAACCATTTACGTCAGGGGGTGAACCTCAGTTGGAGCTACAGCCAGCAGCTTGGACAAGGCAGGACACTGAGTAACCAATAACATACCTCAGTTTTGAGAGACTCGCCGTGTCATATGTAGAATTCTACAAGGGCAATACACTTTACTTTTTACATTTTCTTTTTCTTTTAATTATATATTATGATCAAGATCTGACTGCTTTTAATACATATATATGAGAATTAAATATATCATCTGAACTGTTTAGTCTATTTACACTCATTGATATATAAAAACACATGTGAATATGATTGGTCTTGACGTTATGGGAACAAAAAGCTGGGTTGATTTTAGTAGACAGCTGAAATATTACCCTTGTTATTTCTTAGGGCAACTCCATTGCGATCATTGCACTAGCTTGCAGACTATCGATTTGTAGATAGGGGTTCACCAATCGCAAATGTCAAAAGAAATTAACGCACGGATTGAGTCTAGCATATCAATAAGCTAGAACAAAAAAGAAACCATCTACAGAGTACGATAGACGCATACTTATTAAATGTTGTTCCCAAGCCACCTGATCATTTGTCTCATCCACTCCTCGTCATTCTTTAATTGTTTCTAGTCGCTCGTTGCTTAGTTTGTCCTCATCAACGTCAAGATGAGATCCAACGCTGTCATTGCCGTGCTTGTTTCTCTCGGTGGTTCTGGTGTTCTTGCTGGGCCTTGCAAGCCTGTCACTTCGCAGGCCACTCAACTTACGTCTGTAACAACCGATGAGTCCACTCTCATCGACCTCACTACAACCATCATTGCATCCGAGACCACCGCCGAATCTCTCATTCCCTCCACCACCGATGTCAGCTCGCAGACCACCGAGGACTCTACTGTCGAGGTACCCACGACCACCGCCTCAGCTGAACCCACGTCCGAGGAACCAGCAGTTACCTCGGATGTGAGCACCACGATCGCTGAGCCGACCACAACCACAACGGGCCCTGCTCTATGTCAAACTCCAATCCCTTGCGATAACCTAGGCCTCGACTGGGCTTACTTTATCAACCCTACCATAAACACGGATACCACATATTCCGCCTTTGATCCCGCTTCCTTCAAGCCACAGGGTCCTCTGTATACTGGTACCACTCGCAGGATCGGTGGCATATTCGAAAGTCAGACGTCCGTTGCAGGGCCCATCTACGGTACAAGCCAAGACTTCCCATACGACTTCTTCGCTCTGAACCACCACGGCTATATCTATACATGTGAGGCTGGTACTTACAAGTTCGACATCCCGTATGCCAACGACGCTGTGTATCTTTGGGTTGGTCAAAGTGCCTATGCTGGATGGACAAAGAGCAATGCTCCCGCGAAAGCTCTCTATAACCAGCCGGACCATATTGCTGGAAGCGTGTCTTACGAAATTGCTATGCCTGCGGGCCAATACATCCCCATTCGAGTGGTGTATGGACAAGCACAGTCTGGTGGCGGATTCACGTTCAAGGTCACCGCTCCTAGTGGGCAGGTCCTTCTTGGTGACAATGCCGATTCTAGTGCCCTCGTTGTACGGAATTCATGTGATGGAGTCAATGCGCCCCAGTTCCCAGCTTTTGGTCAGGAGATTTAAGGAGGTACAGAAGGGTTAGTAACAAAAGGAATAATGGGGCATATTACATTCAGTCTACATAGCTACAATTGGTGCCAATCCATATACCCTGGTACTAAATAATCCCCTCAATTAAATCAGGGGGCCTCATCTTCATGAGCAGTGAGATCGAGTTTTGGGACAAAGGAGTTAGTGCCAATAATCCACGAATTTGTTACTTATTCGATCTTTGCGGAGATATGAGCGCAACGGTAAAAATCAATACTAGCCAACAATCCACAATGTACATATTTAATCGTTGTAAATGGAATTTAAATCACCAAGTCACAGTTCCCTCTTCCATTCAGTAAATTGGTACCACATGGTAAGAAAGATATGGAAATCAGGATGAAGCAGTGATATTTTATTAAGCGTCATCTACCTCTCGTACACCTGATACTAATCACGGAAGTGTAAGAAATACTAGACTATTGATAGAAGTAGTAATTGCGACTTTGAACTTGAAGCAAGCCTTGCAGAATTTGAATTCGATATTGTATTTACCTAAAGGCCGAAAGTCGGGCGGCAACCATAACAGACGCTTAGTACCTTGCAGTATCCATTGCAAATCGTCAGATATCGCATACTTCAGTGAGGCAACTTGCTGGATTGAGTTATTGACAATTTGAAACGTGCCCAAATCAGTTTCTAGTCGAAACGACCTTGATACATCAAGACCAAGAACCGTGAACCAGTACCTCGGATATAAAACTCTCGTGACAATTGTCATCGTTTTCATATTCCAAATGCTCAGCTCAGTCTTATCCTGGAAAATGTATTCTGATATAGTTGCAAGCCATTTGTCGTCAAAGGAAAATATGACTTTGTGGAATCCGGGGGCGACTCGAGCAGCGTTGCGGATTGTCAATTTGCATAGCCATGTCTTGGTCTCATACAACTTGACATATTTCCCGTCGTATACTGCAAGGGTCTTACAGTTATGAGAGAATGAAAGTCCCTTGCGTCGCTCAGCAGAACCATACCTGAGTTTTGCACATGAGGTCTTGATTGGTTTTGCAGCCATATCCCAGATCCTGATGGAGCTGCCTCGCACTGGCATGATTGCAAGCCAGCGGCTGTCATGAGAGAATGTGAGAGTAATTTCGTCATTGGGAAATGGAGATGGGAACCTGTTCATGATATCGGCTTCAGACGTTTGCCCTACATAGATCTCATGGGGGAAGCGCAGTACCATCATCTGACCGTCGGGTGAGAAGTTTAGTATGAATTCATCCCTGTGGGGTGTGAATCTGGATAGGTAATCTCCAGTACAGGATCTCCAGATGATCATCTTTGTTTCCCCCTCCTCTTCCAGTCCCACCGCAATTAAAGAGCCATCATTGGAGAAGTTTGGCGAGCGATGAATGCTCTGTGATGAATGGTCCCAATAAGGTATGCTTAACAAGTCCCAGAGTTTGATCGTAGAATGAGTTGTTGCTGCCAGAACATCCCTTGTTGGCGAGATTGAACCAGTCAGTGACCCTCCTCTGACTTGTTGCTTCCACTCCGGCACGGAATGATTCAGGAATCCGACCTTGTTCGACTGAATTACGGCATGTAGCGTTCCATCACCCGGGAATATAACTGAATCCATTTGGAATAGCCTGGTATATGGATCGAACACGGGGTATTTGATTGATCGGATATGGACTTTAGTATCTGGATTCCAGATCTCGACCTGATAGTCTCTGATCTGATGGATATGAGGCGACGTGTCCGGATCACCTGAGGCAGATAGGAAGTAAATCTCGTTCGCTTGTGATGAGACAAGCGATCTAGAGACAAAGAGGTCTTTTTTCCGTCGAATTTCGTAGGGGTGGGCCTGGATCCTCAAGTCCCAGATAATCACAGTATCACTGATTCCGCATGATAGGATCTGGTCATCATGAGTGAAGACGATGGAATCGACGGAATCGGTGGAACCATAGCGACGGCCATACCGACTATTGGTAATTTTTATTGTCTTTGTGCAGACACCGCTCGGTGTGTCAAACAACTTGATTGAGCCAGATGACCCTAAAGCAAGGACGCGTCCACTGTTGCTATAAGCCAAGGAGCAAACTCTGTCGCCATGTGAATTGAATGATCGCAATAAAATGCCGTTATTGGCATCCCAGATTTTGATGGTGCGATCCTGGTATCCTGATGCGAGTTCGTAGTTCTTGTTGGAGAAAGCCAATGCGACAACATGACTCTCATGCCCTGAGAGTGTGTGCAGGCAGGTGCCTGTTAACACATCCCATATCATAACTTTGCTATCAGAAGAACCTGAAGCTAGTAAAGATCCGTCGTGAGAGAATACAACGGATTCCACTATGCCATTATGACCCTCCATGGCTAATATGCAAGGGCTCCAGTCATCATTTACACCATGTTGCAAAGCAAACGCGTCTGGCGCCTGAGACCCATATATTTTCCTGGTCATGCAATGGATTGGACTGAGGTTCAGTAAAGGATAAACCTGAAGAGGGCACTGCTCAATCCCAAATCTGTTGTAGCGGATATATCGCAATTCATCTTGCACGAGGTCTTTGACATGGGAACTATGGTCCTAACAATAATTAACAATAGTGGTCGTAACTGATAATAAATACATACATGGAGAATTCGATATAGCTTCAGCATTTCGCTTATTCCAAGCGAGATGGAATTGAGATGGCCAAGAGTTTCAACCCAGAATAAGAACTTCTGACGTAGGAATTTGTCGACAGGGCCACCCTCCATCAGTTGTTGTGTGCGTGCAGAAGGTTCGCACTCAGACAGGTGAGATATCCAGTGAATGCATTGATATGAAAATGAACTGAGAGCATCTCGCGCTTGTCGAGGCTGATTAGATTCCTGGTCGAGCATATCTCGGTGGAGTGACCGTGATAGGTTGCGAATGGATTGTGCAAACAGCAAAAAATGATAATGCTGCGGATGGAAGTTGAAGCCACTTTTTTCGCCAAGTAAGTATTCCTTTGCCGATTCATGTATGAAGTGAATGGTTCGATGTTGGACAGTTAAGAATGATCCGCACAAGTCAATGATACCCTGGAATCTCCTGACAGTGATCTTATCATCGTCAATCAGATAGCAAAGCTCATCTAGAGAAAGAGGTCGGAAGGCACTCAACGCAAACGAGACAATCTTCCCATACAGCTTGCCAAAGCTGGGATCGATTCCATGCTCAGAAGAAGGTTGAATTTGTTCCAACATTCTTCTGTATAGTGCATCGAGTCCACTTGGGAAGCTCTCCAGCATCATCATCGTTAGATCCGCGGGGGTGCGTATCAGCATCTGGCAAACAAGAGACACCCAGAGGAAGGTATTGTTTGCTTTTGATCGAAGATGGGACTCGACAGCAACTCTCTCGTTCTTGTCGTATTCCTTCATAGTGCACAGGTCTTCCACTTTGTGTGTAATATATAAGTCAACTGCCGTAGAGACAGCCACTTCGTTATCTTCCAAGCTTAACCCAAGTAACCTGGGACATCTCCTCAGAGCCTCCTTGATATCTGACCACTTGCGACTCGAAACGAGCCATTTGACGTGCGGCATGTATGGTTGATTCGCAATCAAGTCCAGAAGTTTGTCCCGGTCGTCTCTGCATTCATCTAGTGCATCTATGATCAAGTAGGTCTTCTTAGCCTTGTTTGCACCCAAGATACCAACCAAAATCTTCTTCAGCACTGGCCAGGCAATCCTGGGGTCCAACAGCGGCTTACTGAACTCCTTGAAGCGCTTTCGGACATAAGACAGTGCCATGCTGTCCTGGAAAATGATGGAACCGATAATGCCGCGCAAGACTGAAGTGGCGTTGTTGAAAGTTGGATAGCTGGCGTCGCAGAAAAAGTACGATAGAATGGGACTCAAGCCATTATTTTCACGTTTTGATTGAAGATTGATGTGATTTATGATGCCACACATGCACATTGTCTTACCCTTACCTGGGTCGCCGTTCAGCCAGAGCAGTGGGTAGTCTTCCTTGTACCACTGTTTGAAGTGTCCGTGCTGAAGAATCCAACGGTAGGAACGTTTGATCAGCCCACCCTGTCGTTCTTCAATGTCTGCTTTGTGAGACTGGGGATCTACAACCCAGAATGCATCACGAATCTCATCGTCAATATCCTCTTTACCTGAATACACAAAGCAGTTAACAATCTAGTTCACATAGCTGGGACTTGAAATCCAGTGTGTGTGGTAGAGATCGAGGTATTAGATATGATGGATGTTCTTTCATCGTCTTTTTTCTATCCCATTCTCCTTCGTAACTTCTTCCTTGGCATGTTTAGGACTTACCAATTGTTATGTTACCCCCTGCGTTGTATGTGTTGTTGCTACCAGAACCATAGTTCTGCATGATACCACCGGATCCTGAATTGACGTTGGTTGTGAATGTTTGAGTTGGATTGCTAGACCATTTTGTTAGTTCTTGACTCAATAAGATGGGATGGAATGGCATACTTCAAGACAAGAGACAGTCGGTCATGAAGCTGATCCGAAGACATAGTTTGGGTTGACAGATTCTTGATAGAATCCAGACACCTCTCAAGGGGAATATCCCCACGTGATGGCGGCATTGAATAGGGCGTAGCTTTCACAAGTGACAGCATATCCGCATTTTCGTTTCCATCCAATCGGGCTACTTCCTGGATTGGACTTGGTATTTCCTCTGATTCCTTGCCTTCAAGACGATCCTCCATACATGAAAGGCATATCCAATAACAGAGAGAAAGTCCGTGTGTGACGTCGATGATTTTCTGATCTTTGACTGATAATTGACCCGAAGACTTCTTGTAGAGAAGAGGATGTGCTAGCCTATTGTATAAACCCTCGGCCAAACTCAATACCTGTATCTCGAACACAATACCACAGAACGAACTCAGTGGATCTCCGGCATCTGGATGTAAGAGCACGTGATGGTTTTCACTTTTGAAAGAACCAAAAGTAGGTTTCCAAACACCGTCTACTTCTCGATCTGCGTTGAATAACGTTGTGGATTTGAGCTGAAAGTTTTTCGTGATGAAGGCTTTGGCACTTGCGATGCCAGATGGGTAATCAACGACAATGCGAAAGCCAGCTAGATCATGCAGGTCGTCAAATATCTCGTCGACTTCCCTATACCGCTGTCCCCGGTGATACTCTCGCCGCTGAATCGACTTTGTGATCGAACTCAATGATTTGACGCGCGCTGCAATGGTGCATCTAACTTTCAGTTCATGTTGTAAAGCCATTTTCAAAATTTCCACCATGCTCTTATAATGAGGTTCCAGACGAGGCCAGGCGTTAAGAAAGGCTTCGACTGGGGATCCTCCACGTTCGACATTCTGAAAGGCGAGACTTCTTTCCTCAATTAGATGGGGATAGGTAAGTTGAGGACGATTAGAAGAGTACATTGTAGTACCTCATCTGTGGCTAATAGCGATGGTATAAACATGTATTGGCGTTGCTGAATAACTACTAGACGAAACATAAAAGACAAAGAAACACAAATGAATGCGCGTTGACAGGTTCCGAGGTTCCATGTCATGCTGACATTAAAACGCTCGTCCAGGATAAAATCAGGCCACCAGTAATATGAAGCAAAATGCTTGTTGGCTGCACGTAAGGTGACGTGTCAAGCCGCCGAGTCTGAGACACACGCATGTCTTCCAACTCACTTCTCCAATTAAAAATTGATAAAGCGCAAGAAGAACTCAGCCTACTTAGAGTACTGGCTTATCAGGTGATACAAACCGTGGCGGACGCTCTCAAATTCCATTATCATCCTATCAGAATATGGAACTTAGTGAGGCTGTCAGCAAGGCAATATTTCCACGCTTGGCAGCATGCAAGGATGATCTGGTCCTTACATTGGCCCAATTGATACAAAGAAGTTGACAATTGTGATGGACAGGCAGAAGCAAAAAATGTGACAAAACGTTCGCAGCATCCAAATCTCATATGGTATTCCACCGCGACATGTGAGAATTGTCAAGTTCCCGGTTATTCATGTCTTTGGCGATAAGTCATTCTAATTCTACTCCTCTGTCGTCACCTCTGACAAGCTCATTCCCTTGTTAACGTAACATCGCATCGACGATGTCTTCCGATCCATACTTAAACATTGTGAAACACAGAACTCGATACAACCCTTGTATCGGTGGTCTCGACGTATTCCTACAACAGAAGCCAGTCCGTGCAAGCAGGATAATCTCCATCGATTGTCCAAACCATGGCCAACGTACATCTCAGTCCCGAGCTGTGGCGGTTCAAGAAGATGATATGGTCACAACCCTGAAAACCATTCCGTCAAACATTATGAGAATTGTTTTGATTGAGGATATCAACTCTCGACTTATGAGTCTTGTAGGGAACACCCTCGACATTGATCCTCTATTCTTTGCAGACTATGTCAATACTAGTTTCAAAGAATTTGAGGTCTCACCACCACCACCTTCCATTGCAATCTTGCCATCGTTGTTATCAGAAAGTGGCTATCTTCATCTACATTACCAACAAATAGTTGACCTAGGCGATGCCTCATTATTTCGGAACACTCCATATGCTTCGAAGACCCATACCAATATCACGCGGAATGTCCGACGATTGCCACCTCTTTCAGGCAAACAATTGGCTCTTGTTCGGTCTGCTTGCTCGTTGCTGGTCAAGAAAGTTGGTGCTGCTTCTGTTTGTAAGTGATCAACTTTGGAGGATTGAGGGCTGTCACTGACATTGAAAGGCCTCGTTCTGGTTGATAGTCCTGCGCATACCGCGGTCAATACTTCAAGACCACAAAGCGCAACTGTTTTGCATGGAGGGTTTGAAGATGTAGCAACATCCCGTGTCTCACTGCAGACCTCAGGAGGACATGATGTATGGAAGAGGGACTCGATGCTTCAGAGCCTAGTACACTACCTGCAACACACGAGACCCCTTAGGGACACAACTACACCCATAAGTATGCTAGACTTGGTATACTACCCGATCCGTATTACTCTAGCCCACTGGAACTCCTACATCCATCTTATCAGCCGTTACTCAAAACACTACGAATATTCCCTCCAGGATATCTCAACTCGACTCTATAGCAGTGACATCACCGATTTGCAGAGATGGAGGAGAAGAATTAGACAGAGCAGGCATAAACTTACTCTTCTTACTGAGTTCTGTAAGTTTTGGTTATCACAAGAGGATATAGACTCCCACAAGACCACCTGGAATTCTTTCCTCCGAGATATTGATTATTTACAAGATCAGCTTCAAGACTATAAACAATCCCTTGAACAAATGGTTACAGTCGCGACATCTATGGTACAACTACTCGACTCGAGACAATCGATCGTTGAAGCCGTCAGTGTTCGGCGACTAACCTATCTTGCGCTCACCTTTGCGCCATTAGCTTGGGTTGCAAGTCTTTTCAGCATGTCCGAGCCTTACCTGCCGGGGCACAACGGATTCTGGGTTTATTTCGCAACTGCAATTCCTTTGCTTTGTGTGGTATTCCTTCTGTCAACGTTCAAGTATGATCATATGTGTCAAAGATTGGCAGATTACTGGAAACGCATCATGAATCGTTATCGGGCTAAGCGGAATAGGCAACAGGATAATGCGTTGAAACCATGATATTTGTCTCAAACTGATGAACTAAAATATCTGTTTAATAAAAATTAACACGAATTAGCCCGGTCTACTATATCCCATTTCCTTCATCTCTAGCCACAATTAGTTTCTCAATACCACTGCTTCTTTAGTATACAACCCTTCAACTGCAACTTTGACCAGAAACTTGGCAACACTAACAGGAGTGACACTGTCCTTCATTGTCATTCCTACGCCCGAACTTCCCAGTGTCTCAATCTCCAGCGCATTATTGTTGTTGTGGTCCAGTTTCACAGGTCTCACAAGAGTCCACTCCATGTTTGTCTTTCGAATTTCTTGATCCAACAAATTATGGTCCGCCAAAGCATATTTAATATTTGTCAACCCCATGAAAGCACGGCTAATCAATGGCAGATTCTTCCATGTGTCTCCCACGCCAGCAGTTGACATGACGATAATTCGATGGATACCGGCTTCTTCCAAGACTTCACACGCGTTGGCGCACGAGTCTGCTAGGAGTCGAGGGGGACCGACTTGGGCTGCGAAGGGGCTATCCGATGCACGGACTGTGTTCAACGTGAAGATTGCGGCTGAAGGAATGACACCGGGTGTAGCATGGATGGCTTTGCGTATGTCGTCTTTTGAGAGCGGAGAGCCGGTGACTATCGTGATGCCAGGTTGTGGTGTAAGAGCGGATGGGCCTCGGACAAGTGCTGTTGCTGTGTGATTTTGAGCGAGGAGTTCTGATACAACAAGCTTGCCAGTGCGGCCTGTGGCGCCAAGAAGTAGGAAGTGCATATTTAAAGGTGGAATGATTTAGAATGAATAATAGTGAGATCTATGAGTTTCAGTGGAAGATGAATATTGTGTTCAGATGATGAGAGAATGGAGGAAGGACTTCTTATACATTTGTTCCTCTACAGGTCAGCACAAACAGAGAGACAAGGATTATATCTGATTGGCCCGTTCGGTCATGTTACCATTATCGACACATCCACATTCTTATGAATCACGGTTTGTCGCTAGAAGTAAGCACAATGTCTGATTGGCTGGTTCGGTCAATATGCCTCTTCCATGGTGATACAGCACTGGAAACACAAGCACAGCGTTGATGAAACTATACGCTTATAAATCCTTAATTTCTGATCTTAACTTGCTGAGAACCTGACTTATCTAGCCCTTGCCATAGCTCTGGGGGCTGACAACATGCAGCAAATATTCAGACTTCAGACTGTTGCCTCAGCCCACCTTCAATCCCCCTACGCATATCGTAATCCCTGAGCCGTTCATTAATCTCATCAGTCAAAGCCTGGATACTCTCGTTCTCATCTTTCAGTCTCCCATCAAAGTCTGTCTCATAATCCAGTGTTCCCAAGAGCACGACTCTCATAACCGTATGGAGTAATTTCAAGAAACAGTGATTGACAGTCATAATTTCTCCCACTGTCTGGGCCATTTCAAAGTCTTTATACCAATCATTCAGAGAATTAAGAAGTCTCTCCTTCTCAACAAGTAGTTCGCTAGCTCTTTGCTCTGAATTGATGATAGACACCTGGTTTAGAAAGTTGATAACTAAGTCAGCAATTTGCCTGATCCCGGGTCGCATATTTGACGCAATCTTGCGATCAGTCGAGACTTCCGCAGGTGGTGTTAACATGCTGGTCGTATTCGCTGTGGGCTGTTCGGTAAACTTGCAAGGCGCAGCAAAGAATTTGATGATGAAGATATCTATGGATGGCAAGTCTTTGTGACTTGCTGGTATCAAGATATTTGTTTCTGATAAATATGGTCTGGCGCGGTATTCTCGCATAATGTTCAATCCGCGGACGATGTGGACGCCCATTGCGGAGAAATTACCCCGGACTTGCTCCACGCTTATCAGCACTTGGCAGCAAATTAGGGCAGACTTGAGTGTCTCCGGGCTAGGTGTTGACAAGTTTACAGCTAGACCTGTCAGAGCCTTGCTGTATTGTTGGAGACCATAGTTATAGCTCAACCTTTGTTGCTCTGGTGAGGCGGAGCTATCTGCCTTCGACTCGAGGTTTTCACGAAGAGCCTGGAGAGACTGGAGAGCATGTCGGATGGACGCATCAGTCAAGCTCTGTTGAAGTACCTGCTCAGCCTCTCTGTTGCAATCGAGATCCACATCAAAGATTGTCTTGGTGGAGAGATAGCGGTTGAGAGTTGCAGGGTCTAGAGGAAGTGTATCGGCTGTAGGCTCTGGGGGTTTATTTCCGGCTTCTAATCCATGGCTGTTACTGGTTGGCAAGCTTGAAAACGGTCTAAAAACAGATTCATAGCCATCACAAGTACGACCAGTCTTGACACATTTCTCACAGAATGGCCGTGCCTCATCGCATTTGATCTTTCGAATTCTGATAATGTTAGCATAAGATAAACCCCGGTCTAGTCGGATCCTTCAGGCATCTTACCTGCATGTCCGGCATCCCGTCTTTACCTTTCTACCCCCAACATTATTTCTCTTGTTATTTCGCTTATTTGTCTGCATGATTGAAAAGATGTAAGGAGAAAGATGAGCGAACAAGCGAATGAGAAGCCTCAGCTCGTGTTATCCACAAAAGGATTTAGCGAGTTCTTTTAGCGCTGACTTGCGCCTCTTCGGCGTGATATACTGCTAACTCGATTTGGATACAAGAGCGAGCAGGCCAATTGTGGCTAATGTTCTGTGAGTCAACCATGAGGCGGATTCACGATGATGAAGACTATTATGTTTTTGATTTCAAATACATCATTAGGATCAGAAATAAATACAGTTAGCATATGCAGAAGCCTGGTACATCAGAGTACCCTTGTAATCTTAGAAGGTGAGATTTACTTATAAAGTATCGTTGATCGCTCCATGTTAACAACAATTATCATTCTCTTCATCCGTGTATCATCTTAGATCATTTTCAAGACTATTCACCACACTCAAGATGCCTGCTTTTACTCTTTACGGCGCTCGCGGCTCAACAAACACTGATAGAGTCCGTCTGACACTAGCTGAAGGCGGTTTCACAGACTATGAACTTGTCCTCCTTGATCTCTCAAAGGGACAACAAAAGGTGGGTTATTTACCCGTGATTTTAGTGCTCGCATCTAACAAGACATCATCTAGTCGAAGGAACATTTCGCCCGCCACCCATGGGGTAAAGTCCCAGCAATTGAATTCTCCAACGGCTTCACCCTCTACGAAAGTCGCGCCATCTGCAAATACTTATCCAAAAAATACAATTTTCCTCTGCTCCCTTCCGAGTCCGACATGGAGACTATAGCAATCTTTGAGCAAGCACAGTCGGTAGAAATGCAATACTTTGCAGAGCCTGCCGGTCGTATCGCTTTTGAAAAGTTTGCCAAGAAATTCATTGGCCTACCTCCAAACGAACAAGTTGTCAAGGATGCGGTAAAAGCCGTTGAGGCGTTTTTCGACGTCGCAGAGAAGTTCTTGTCGGAGAGAGAGTATATGGCTGGGAATGAGTTTACGCTCGTGGATATTTACTACGTGCCCTTGGTTCAGAGATTGTTCGTTTGTGGATTTGGCAATGCTATTACTGAGAGGCCGGCTGTTAGTGCTTGGTGGGAGCGGATTAGCACCAGGCCCGCTGTGCAGAAGACTATGGCTGCTTGATGAGGGGATCTCGTCTACTTGATAATGACAGGAGTAATTGATAGTATAGACATCATGTATAGATAAAGCCTTACCAACAAATGAAATTGGTCTTGTTATCGCTACATTCTCTTCTTTTCCATGGGTACACCGCTCGGAAAATTCTGACTGATGATTGTTAAAATCCCATATCTAAAAGAACCTGTCGCCAAGGCTGCCAAGGTCTTTACCGAGCGTTGATTCATACTTTATCAAGATACTAAACGGCAAACCACTAGGTTTATAGTGCTTATCCGCTGTGTAGATGACCTGTTTAATAGTATGGCCGGAAAAGAACCTGATAGGTTTCATTCCGTAGACACGATGTTGGCTTTAACATTATAGGTGAACAGCCAATACGAAGTTGGAGAAAGTTGTTTTCAGTTATCTGAAGATGCAAAGTAGATTCCGAGTTCCGGATCTAGGGTAAAGTGACTACATGATGGATAACCAGATGTGACTCTGCAAGGTTCCCCAGGATCATGTCGGTAGTCAAGCGCACCTATCTCCATCAAATACTATCCCGACTCATATCTCACCTGCCAAATCTAGCATTCGGAGCATCGGAATGTATTCAAGCATAAAGACAAGCTTCAAGCAAGTCCACATTTGTTTCCACCAATTATTGACTTTGACTGACACACTCGGTAGACAGTGCTACCCGCAATCGACAAACTACTGGCGGAATTTCTCAAACCGTACCATATGAAAAGCAACCCTGTATATGCGTTCGATGTCAATTGGAGAGTACAGCCTTGGCGTGACAGGGATATAATTCCAGAGGCTATGCCAAGACTTGTAGAAGCTATCGAAGGGTAGTTGATGAAGATCATAAAAGGCCGTATTATTTCCTGCCAGAATCCACTCTCGTTTCAGACTCACTTCAGATCTCAAATTGTCTAGATTTTCTATCTCAACCATTTTAACCATGCATTTCTCAACCTTCGCTACTATCCTCGCTGCCGTGCCCGCGGCACTCGCCTGTAAGGGTTACACCGGTGGTCTCCCTAAGCATACTGGTACCAAGACCCTCAGCACTCCTCAGTACATCGCCAGAGGTCAGACCTTTGACGCTGGCTGGGTCAAGTATGACCGTGGTGTGAAATGTACCGGCCAGTCTGAAGGCGGTAAATACTCCTTGAAACTGTTTCCCACTTCGAACACACACTGATGAAGTGTCCAGGTGAGAAGGACACTGTTTTCGTCCTCGAAGAAGGTGCCAAGCTACGCAATGTCATCATTGGCGCCAATCAAAAAGAAGGCGTATACTGCAAGGGTTCATGCACTCTTGAATTCGTGTGGTTTGAAGACGTCTGCGAGGACGCCATCTCCATCAAGGGCGGTGGCACAGCCAACATCATCGGAGGTGGCGCTTACAAGGCCGCCGACAAGATCATCCAGCACAACGGTTGTGGTCACGTCAACATTATCAACTTCTACGCCAATGACTACGGCAAGGTGTACCGATCCTGTGGTAACTGCAGTGGAAACTGCAGACGCTCCGTGCACATGGAGGGTACAACTGCTGTCAATGGTGGTGAGCTCATGGGCATTAACCTCAACTACGGTGACAAGGTATGCATGTCTTTGATGTTAAAGGATGATTATGGCTAACAGATGTAGGCTACTTACTCAAACAACTGTTTCCCCAAGGTTCAGTGCCAGGGCTACAATGGCTGTGACAAGAAGAACGGTGCTTGTGAACCCCAGAAGGTTGGAACTTGCTAAGCAACCAATACCTGAATGGCCAAGCCCAGTCGAGTTGTGTCTTGAAAAACTGTAGTCGGGCGTGGTGGTAAGAGTGCGGAGACGTATTCATTGTACATATGTATATCGGAAGAGCATGCATCAGTAACGATATACTGCCATTAGCTCTAGTAAATAACATACTTGTCCTTTAAACAAAAGTATTAACTCCTACCATTACGTAAGTGGTTATCTGAGATCTATTTGTCATTATGGTACATTATGGTACATTAACCTTCAATCATTTATCAGATCCCCAGGCTAGACGATACTGTGCGCTGTAGATGACCCTCGCCGAGAACTACTGTCGATGTGAATTTGACTTTCGACCATGATATGTCTCCCACTCGAGTCATCATCATGAAGTCTGTCCCAATTACCCTTAATAGATACTGTAGTCCTTGCATGTCCATGAGGACTCAGTGAGTTCATCTGAGTCTGATCAACATATTCCAATTTCTGTCAAGAATTAGTTTCAGCTGCATGAGTTCAGTGCTGGCAGTACGTACTGGTCTGGATGTCCCTTTGGAGCGGGTCATAGTCTTGGCTAAGCAGGTACCAAATACCTTGAGCGACGGCAATGAACAAGCAATAATAGCGAGGCTAGATTCTAGTAGTGACCAGAAAAGTAGTCGACCTTGGGCCTCTATAGAACAAGTTAGTACTGAGACTTCCACATCTTTCGTCAACTTACCCATGTGATTATGGGGGTATTCTCGTATTTCGATGTACTTGTACGAGATCATGCGCATAAGAGCAGCAATACTAGCGAGCACGCCAAGCCCCAGGATTCCCACGACTGTGAGCTTACTCCGTGTCGGCATCTGTAACGAATAGACGATGAAGAAAGGTGTCATTGCACAAGCCCAGTCGCTAGCCACCTGCGCTGATGTACCAACATAGCTGAGGTACAAGAATCCATTTGCAGATTTGCATTTGCCCGCACCAGGATTCCAGTACGTTTGAAATGGAACGCAGTTCACAAAGAACCAAACCACGCAAATTACGGCCGTGACGGTCATGATGCCCATAATCCCGTACATTAAATACTTATATCGTCTCTCAACACAGATATAGAGGATCGTAACTGCGATGGCGAATTTCGTTATCGTCGAGGACGCGTAATAGATGAGTTCGTAGAAGATCAGATATTCCATGCCGCGGACCGTAATAAAGTTTCGCATTTCGTAGTGGTTGAGGTACGCGTCTGATGCGCCGACGCCATAGTGGACTGATAACGCTCCGAGGACTGCTGCCGGAATATAAGGAAGCTATCAAGTATTGTAGTCAGTATTGGCTCGTTTTGTGACAGACGGTTTGTGAGGGTCAAGTAAAGGAGAAGACATACAAACCCAGCCACAGCCAAGTAATCATTTAGTCGCCATTTGACATCGTTCTGCACTCTGAACATCCGAACATAGACTCTAAGCCCAACCACAGTCGTGCAAATAGCAAGAAAGACATAAATCAGCACCTCGCACACCGCACCCATCCCTGACGGCGGGATAGAATGTTGTGCGTAAGCGATTTTGGCAATGTTCTCGCCCGTCAGGCCAGCCAAAGATTTCACCATGTCGAGAAATAAAAAAAGTTCCTACGTCTGACTTTCACTTCTACAGGATTGGGTAAATTATATGCACAAAGTTCTGAAAGGGGTAAGTGGGTTAGAATTGGGGCATTCATGAGCCGTGGAGTGACATCCGAACTGGAGAGATGAACGAGCGTCCTTCGTAAGCCTGTTCACATTGTTGGCAGCAGGGGTAGATATGAGAGTGTAGGAAGTGGGCCTTGAAGCTAGTCACTTCTCACGATACTAAATCTTTGAGATATAACAAGGATAACAATCACGCAAGAGATACCTTAAGTACGAAAACCATCCGTGTAGTTGTAGATTTCCAGAGACAAATATGAGAAATAGTTCAGCAGTCACCGCTCCGGTCATGGAAGTACCTGAAGTATCAGCCCCTGACTCGTAATGTTCAATATCGGTAGCATGGGGGCACAGTTCCCCGTTCCCCGGAACTCAACCAACAGAACGGGGATATCCGACTGACTATCATTGTTTCCGTGCAGTCGCTTCGCTTATAAAGTTCAAGTTGTTACAACCTTGGCAGGGGTTCAGAACGGAACCGTTTGAATCATATCAGTTAGAGTTACAACGCCCCGTCGCAGTGGGTCACTTGCGAGAATTAGTTCCCAAACCGTTTCCATTGTATATACCTCAACCTTTACCTTTGTTACATATCAAGTCTGATACATAGTCGCTCATCAAATCACTAATTATGAACTTCTTTAGCAGCCCTGCCGCCCCTGCTCGAGTAGAGACTGATCAGGTTATCCCCTTGCATGTCTGGGATGAGAGTCCTTTGTACCGAAGGATCGCATTGTATAATCTTAAAGTGTTTGACGATGTTCTTGATCCGGGAAAATTGCGTTCTAGTCTTGAGACTTTAGTTTCACGAAAGACATGGCGTAAGCTAGGAGGACGATTGAGGAAAAAGGTAATGAATATGTGATACCAACATCAGAATCTCATTAACTAACCCCTATATCAGGACGATGGCTATCTCGAATACCATATCCCAGCGCAGTTCACTAAAGAACGACCAGCTATAGGTTACACCCACGCCAATCTCATGGATGTCACAAAAGACGAACATCCCATTGCTTCAAGACTTCCAAAACCTTCTACTCGCCCAGCCATCGTCGGTGATCCAGACGAAACAGTAGACCTCGCCTGCGGTCCTGGATGCCCTACCTCTATCGATGACTATCTTTATACAGACCAGCCACTTCTCGGACTTCACGTTGTATCTTTCAAAGATGCCACGCTAGTCACACTACACTGGCTGCATATAGCCTGCGATGCTCTCGGCATGAAAGGCTTGATTGATGGATGGGTTCGTGCGATGAAAGGTTTGGAAATACCTGAACAACAAGGCTTTGACTATGATCCTTTGGCAGAACTGGGTAAACATCCCAAAGAAGCGCATAAACTTGCAGACCAACGGATGACAACTGCCTCGCTGCTTACCTATGCTGCTTGGAATGGATATAGTCTCGCGCTTGCAAAGAAGGAGACACGAATGGTCTGCATACCAGGCTGGTTTATGAAGAAACTTCGTGCTACTGCCCTCAAAGAGCTCGCTGCTGCTGGAGTCAAAGATCCCTTTGTTACAGAGAACGATGTTCTCGTTGCTTGGTGGTCAAAAATAGCCATCTCTCACCTTCCACCTGACTCCGATCGACCTGTCACAATTCAAGTCGGAATGTCTCTTCGAAAGGCGCTCGAAAAGGACCTTCTCTTACCAGACAAGCCATTTATCTCGAACTGCTTTGGTTTTACGAATTTGCTGCTTTCCTCGAAGGGCCTCAATAAGCAGTCCACTGGAGAAACAGCGCTTCAAATGCGCACTGCAGTAAACGAGCAAAGAACAAGGGAGCAAGTGGAGGCGTATCAGGCCATGGTTCTGGACTCAGTGGCGCCGTTACCTGTGTTCTTCGGAAACGGAAATACGTATCAGATTTCGTACTCGAACTGGACGCAAGCTGAATTGTTTTCGGCTGACTTCTCGGCGGCGACTGTGAAGCCTCGAAATACACCGTTGTATGCATCATACATAGGTCATTGCCAGGTCCCGTTCAAATTTCCCGAGGGTTTTATCATTGTTGGCAAGGACATGAGCGAGAATACCTGGTTTTGCTCGTATCGCGTTGCTGGTTTGTGGGATGTAGTTGAGAAGGAGTTGGAGAAGTTGAAGGATGTCGAAGCGGATTTGTGAACGGTCGCTAAACTAGACCCTGTTCTGTTCGGGAACCTACTGATGAGAATTGATACATGCATTACGCAAGACGCGACTTTACAAATGATAGCTTTTAATACAGACGCTCAGCATCATCAATCTAAGAAGTGACACTTAAGAAAAGATACGAATGTTACTTTGTCAAATCTCATTCACCAATACTAATTGTTGGAAGCAGCGGTGAGTGAGCAGTTTCATCTACGGTATGTATCTGTGGTTCCTCATTGGATTTTGACAGGAGATATTCTCCTAATGGTGGTAATACATACCTATGAAGGCAATAGTAGTCAAGGCAATAAAGCCAGAGGGTTCAACGGCGGCTGAACTGATGTATAACGTTGTCTTAACCAGTAACCAGTAGGCTAGAGCGGGATAGGGGGGTTGAGGAAAATGCAACAGAGCGGCCGTCGTGATACATCGCCAGGGTACTCAGCTAGCCACTAGACGGCAGAACTGCCGATCATAGTATAATAGAGTTATATGCTCCCTGCAATAGTCTACTTCGGGAACAGTCAATTGTCTAGACTATCATATATGTTTCAGCTGTCACGGGAGGGAACTATTTGCTTCCAGTAGACTTCGTTCGCTTAACATAATGTACCAGTCGTCTAAGCCATTTGAATGTATCCAATGATTAGCTAGTAGAGTCTCACTGACCCATCTACTAACGAGATTCGCCTACAATGCGTGTGATAAGTCAAGGTACAATTTATTACTCGCTAAAAGAACCTGATCATCACTGTTCATGTACATAACGACTAAGTTGACAATCTAAAGATTGGCAATTGAGAAAGTTTAGATCTCGGTCCAAAAGGTGTGAAAGTTTATGTGACGCTCCTACTCACTTTGATATTGAAGGTCTTTGACTATGATAGTAGTCATGCAAGACTCTGCGTTTGTCACACATCAGAAATGTGATATAGTAGCCGCTTCGCCGCCCTTGTGTTTGTTCTAGACCAAGGTGGCGCACTATTCCAAACTTCAGCAGCCGACTATCTACTCTTCTACATCCAAAACTACAAGGCTTCTATGGAACAAAATATCGTGGTAGGCAGAATTCGCCCCATGCGGCTTTCTCGCGTGTGATAATAGGGAGACAACTAAAGCAGCCTGTTTTACATTTCACACCATTCTTCAGAACACACCGACATTTCTACTGAGAGGTTGATGTAGGCGTTTATGTAGAATGTTGCGGCTGAATCAGCCATGATTTTTTGTGGTTTAGAAGAGTTCATAGTAATAATCGCTTCCACATTGTCCCTTTCCAGCTACAGGTATTGCCACCTCCATTACTAATACAAGCACCATAACAGCGGCAGTGATAACTATCCACTCAACGACGGTCTAGACCAAGATGGTAAGATGTATGTCTCAATAGCCAAGAGGCTTCCAAAAAGAACGCAATAGCTGCCTTCGGCTTGTTGAGCTATCGTATGAACTGGTCTGGACTGCTGTTGGTTATCGAATGTGGCTGGCTGGATGGAAAGTCATAGAGTAGAAAGGATGTCATTCAGAGACATGAACACTATGTATCGTACGATTTGATGAATCCATGAGTTGAAGGTACTGACACTCTCATTTATAGTCGCCCTTTAGAGCTATAAAGACCTCACCTCTGCGCACTCAGGATAAGTCCAACATCAATCACTTCTCATCACTCACCATCACTACAAACACTTTTTATAACTCCTTATCACTCCAATCAACAAACACAATGTCTTTCATGGCCCAGCAAAAGACCCTTTCCGCCAAGCCTGGCGTGTTCAACTATTCTGGACTGTCCTCAGTTGTCTTCAAGAAGAAGCTCTATGTCTTCTACAACAACGCTGACCAGAACGGTGGTTGGTACAATGTATTTGAACGAGAGACCAACCACTGGTCTGGGCCTTTCTCGTTCCGCCAGGGTGGCGCTACCTTTATGTCACTGGCCGAGTACACCAATCCTGCTGCTGTTGTTTGGCGCGGCACTATCTACGTCTTCTTCAATGGTTCTGGATACAATGGAACCTTTTGGACATCGTCTACCGATGGAAAGAAATGGGCTCAGGTGAAGTCTATGAGCGAGGCCATGGGTACTCCTGCCGAGAACTTTGCGAAATACACCAGTCCAAGTCTTGCCGTCTTCAAGAACGCTCTGTACATTGTATGGAACAATGTTTCTGACAACGGTACCCTGAGATACACTACCTGGAGCGACCCATCTGGAAAGATCGCGAATCCGATGGATGTCACTGCCGCGGGGCTCAGCATTCGCCGTCAAACAAGCGTAGCTTTGGCCACCTTCAAGGACAAGCTCTGCCTCTTCTTCAACGGCTCTGGCAGCAACGGCACCTGGACCACTACGTTCAGTGGCTCAGGTTGGACTCAAGTCATCCCTGTGACCATGCCTCTTGCAGGTTCCGCCTTGGACTACACTAGTCCCGCTGCATCTGTCTCCGACGACGGAAGACAGCTTACTCTTCTGTGGAATGGTTCTGCCAACGACGGACTTTGGTATACCAACACCATGGATGGTACTACCTGGACACCTCAGATGAGCATCAGCCAGATAATTGGGGGTCAGACCGTTCTTTACAAGAGCAGCCCATCTATTGCCAGTTACCGCGGAATTCCGTACGTCTTGTGGGTCAGCGACGACGCAAATGTCTGGTACAGTCAGGGATTGACCTTGTCGCTCGACGACGGAGATTACAACGCCATGATCAAAGCCATCCTAGCCAGTAGCGACTTCACAGTCGTCACTGCAGATGCAAAAGTCCTTCAGTATCTTCAGACGCAGATCCCATCGCTCCATGCCTTTCTCCAGAAGCCTGCGGACAACGGCTGGGCAGCCTTTGTTGCGACTTTCATGGCTTCCAACACAGCTTTGACTCCCCCGGCTGTGATCGGCATTTTCGCTGTAGCCACGCTCGCAGTCAACGCAGGATTCGATATCAGTGTAGACGTCTCTGAGGGAACCTTTTCCTTCCGCCAGCCTCCAACTTCGGCGTAGATGATGGCCGAAGGATCAGTTGGGCGTGGATCTGAGTTACGGCTTAATTCTGGGGTCTGATTGTCAAAGTAGAGAACCCAGTACGGATACTCAATGCAATTTCATTATCTATTTTTTTCATCTCAATTTGTATTGACTTGTAGTGTTATGTCCTTTCGATAGCTGGCAAGATAGTATTTCTAAATTTCTCAATGGACTGATGCTGTAGATGCTGCGAAGTCAAGTGTTTAAATAACGTGTAGAGCTTGTTACAACTGATCTGATTCGATTTCAACCACCAAATTTGTATATTTATTCTGCATAACTCCATATAAATCGAGGTGGTCGCTAAACGTCTCTCTATAGAAGCAGACCTCTATTGATATACACCTGCTTATTGTTTCAGTAGCGCACTGCAGTGAAGACGTGAAGCCTGCCTCCCATCATCGAAAGGAATCCTGATACGTTTTGCCACAACTCCCCGCTCTAGGCTTACGTTGCTCAAATATATCACCTTCGTAAGCTTGAATCCAGTTGTTGTATCTCAACATAGATATCTTTACAACGATGACTTCACACTGGTGCGATTCGTTCTATTTTGAGTTGGTCGGCACAGACTGTTTCCCTTGGGGTCTGGAAGAGAAACAGAAATCATCATTTCGACTGCAGGACTTCACCAAGCAAGCAGTTGGATGTGAGTTTTGCTCAAAGCTATCAGACCTGATTGAGTACCGACTTCGATATGACTCTGAATCTCTACGTAACAATGGTGCCGCTACTTCGGATGATACTAGTGATTGGGAAGGTGCAACAGTTTCCTTCTCACATGAACTAAAGGAAGTCCGCAATTGGTCATTTGGTTTCGAGGGTGCGACGTCAAGAAAAATTGTGGCTATCACAGTTTCTGGTGCAAGGTTGTTGGCCATCATCCTCCAGAGGTCTGGTATTGGAGGTCGTGTTCCTGTTGAGTTCTCTTCCGATGGATATGGCAGTGATAGTGTCATCTTTCAACCTCCCGGAACCTGGCGTCTCGATGGAACAAGAAAAAAGTCTTCCTTCTACGACGTGTCACACAAAGAAGTAGCAAGGTTAGAACCGACGCTCGGAAGGTTTCGACCGCTTCTGGTTGACTTTGATACTATCGGAAGTTGGATCCGGATGTGTGATCAACAGCACAAGATCTGTGAGCATCATGAAATACCTGTTGATATTCCACAATTTCGCCTAATTAACGTCGAAAGGATGTGTATTGTGCACGTTGATTCCTCCCGAGGGTTTCCTTTTGCTACTCTGAGTTATGTTTGGGGTCTAAAACCGTTTTTGCGGCTCATCAAGGCAAATGTGAAGGACTTGCAAAAACCTGGATGTCTCAAGAAATTGACATTACCCTGCACTATCAGAGATGCGATCACTATCTGTGCCAAGTTACACATCGAGTATATATGGATTGACAGTCTATTCATCATCCAGGATGACGAATCAGATATGATCCAAGTCATTGATAAGATGGACTCTATATATCGTGAAAGCATCCTGACCATCGTGGCTGCAACTGGCTCAGATGCTTACAGTGGTATTCCCGGCGTTCGATCTGGAACAAGATCCCTTGAGCAACATTCCCTGGAGATACGAGGAGTGGAGCTGATTGATTCGGTTGACAGTGCCCAATTTCGTTTTCAGGGCCCGTTTGAGGAACCGCTCTGGATATCAAAGACCCCATGGGCTCGACGAGCTTGGACCTTCCAAGAAGCCCTCGTTTCTCGAAGATCACTGTTTTTCACTGCCGAGCAGGTTTACTGGAGCTGTCGCGAAGGCTTGCTCAGCGAAGATACCACAGAACATTTCTCAAACAACGAATATTCTCATGTTCCTAGGAAACGATTGGACTCCACCTTCAGCCCCCGGGAATACTTACAAATTGCTACTACCTTTTCAACTCGGCGACTGACATACGAGACTGACATTGGCCGTGCATATCTCGGAACACAAAATTATCTTGACAGAAAGTGGGATGGACACAAGTTCTCGTGGGGTCTACCTCACGGTTCCTTCGGGTCTTTTCTCATGTGGGAACGTCCTCTGCAAGATGATAGGCGGATCCGTACCGGGACACATCCTATCAGACAACGAGATGAAAGCATAGTCAAAGTTTCGTTTCCCAGCTGGTCGTGGATGAGTTGGACTGATGGTGGAAAACTTATCAGCTTCTTTGGCGATGAACCAAAGCCTCACAGTCCGAAATTCTATGTTTTCGATTCAGCGGCGGAACTACTAGAAGTCTGTGATGAGTTCACCTGGCCATCGTCGCTACAAGATCTTCTGACGGGTCAGTCTAACATGCCGACCGAGGTGACAGAAGCAAAGCTGCCTCAAGAGCTACACTTGATACCTTCAATGAGACACAGTGCTTTGGTATTCTACACAGAGATTGTAACAGTCAGATACAATCCGTCTTTAGGTACCACAGCAGAGACTTGGTTTGACATTCCGAGCGATCTCAAGATGAAAAGTTTCGAATATCCATTCTCTATTCAGATTGGGAATGTATATCACCGAATTCCAGAACAAGATCAAGACAACGACTTGGAAGATCTAGAGGAGATCGATCTTGTGGCTGTTTTTAGTGGCCAGATGACCAAACCAAGGAAGTTCAGAGGGCAATATAGATTATACTGCTGGCCGGTGCTGAAGAGAGATGGGATTCGAATACGGCCATCTTACGCGAGTACTGTCATATTTCTGACGCTGTGGCAAGCTCTCCCAAGGCGCAGATGGGAGTTGGTTACTATGCTACAGGGTAACATATTCGACTAGGTTTCTATCTTGGATGATCTATGTTTGCCATTCTAGCCGATGAAGCAGGGCTCGGGCCGCTTTATTTAGTCAGATGGGGAAAACAGCCACTATCACATTTGATAGTTCAAGCGGGGAAACACATTCCAATACGGGAATACGATCGGTTCAGCTTCACACTTGTTAAAACACCTTTGAACATAATCATTGGGAGAAACTGTTCTGCCAAGGCACTCAGCATGCTTGTCTCTGGCATTTTTACCCCAATAAGTCCGGACGAAACAGTCAGAACCACTCACAAGACAATGTTTTGTAGCCTCTAATCCGGCTAGAACGCCGTTTTCTTACTACAGTTTCAGAGCTATTGGATCCTTGGCCGCATTTGGCCTCTCCAGCTAGCCGCTAGTCGCTGCTTGCAGGGAGCTGAACTGTTGTTAGCGTTCTTTGTCGTAGTTGCGCAGTAGAACTGAGACATACGAGGATAACTGTAGTTCCCATTTGCTATCTCTCATACTCTTTGCAGATATCACATATCAATAGTTTCACTTTCTAATTCTAGACCAATATGGGCTGCCTGAACTTAGACATACTGACATCCATCTACTATGGTAACGATCGTTTCCCCTCTTCAAATTGGGGTCCGTCGACGTATAAGAACATGAGAACTGCTCCCATAATCGTCAAGCTTACAGGGTTCTCATTCCTCATCATTTCAACGAACCATGACAGACAACAGCGGAACATACGGCATCAAGGGCCTCCCAAGACCCAAGGATGCTGTCACTCGTCACCCTGACGGTGGTATTCCCTATATTGAGAATTTACCAGTACGCTATGAGATCTCAGTCCTGGCCAGTTCCACAGACCCATTGCTCCGAAAGCAATGGACTCTTTTCGTTCTTGCTCTTGAAAAGTTCAAGATGAAGCCTGTGAGCGAAAAGCTCTCCTACTTTCAAGTCGCAGGTATTGTAAGTTTTGTCGTGAGTTTGATGATTCAACGTGTGCTGACCATGTTGCAGCATGGATATCCTGAAGGCGCTTGGGATAATGCCCCACCACCAAAACAAGATCTCAAGAACCCCAAGAAGGGAGATCAGCCATACGGTGGTTACTGTAACCATAACGGTCTGAACTTTCCCACTTGGCATCGCCCGTACATGGCGCTATTCGAGGTACGTATCCAAGAGTGAAGAGACCTCATCATGACTGGTAACTGACATGTACAGCAATGTGTCTGGGACAACATGGATGATGTCATCAATCACTGGGTCGAAGAACACAAACTTGACCAAGATAAGGCAGAACTCGCTCTGTGGAATGAAGCCAAAGACACCTGGCGCATGCAATACTGGGATTGGGCCCGACAGCAGAGCTACAATGAAGACTTTGCATACCCCCAGGTCTTGGTCCAAGGTCCGGTTCGCATCTTTCCTCCAGAAGTGTTAAAGAAGTATTACCCTCCCAGCGGACTCTATGCCAATCCATTTTGGAGTTTTGAGAACCCTGAGTAGGATGAAGATGGCAATCCTCGTGCTTTTGGAGATATGCTCAAGGGTAAGAGGGACTACAATATCGAAGATGATCCTGTCAAGCACAACCCTGCGCCTCCACGGGACAAAGAGGATGTGGCATGGATACGGTATCTTTGTTAACAAGGGCGCAAAGAAGTTCATCGGCCTTGAGGGTGTGAACAACGCCTGGGTAGCCAACAACCATCTCTCCAATATGACCTGGTACCCCATTACGGACAGGCAAAAAGCACAGGCGAAGACCAATAAGGACTTCTATCTAAAATGGAATCCTGGTACTCTTGCTGACTCAGTCAACCGCATGTTCTCACCCAAGTACAACACCACATGGGGACAGTTTGCCTCGACTAAATGGACCTACGAGGGTTATGGCAATTCTATGAATGGATTTTTGTCTCTTGAGTACATCCACAACAATGTTCATGTAAGTACGCCCTTTGCCAGTTGTGTTCGTTGCATTGCTAACATTTACAGAACATTGTTGGTGGCTCCGACTTTGCCACTGGTGTTGGTCATATGAGCGATGTTCCAGTCGCTGCATTTGACCCGATTTTTTGGCTCCATCATACGTAAGATCGTTCCATTTTACGTCCCTGCATCAGGTCCAACACTTCTCGCAGTCAAATTGATCGCCTCCTGTCTATCTGGCAGTGCCTCTACCCCAAACTCTGGTGGGATCAAAAGGAACCAACCAGACCGGGCGAAGTGAATGTTCCCGATGATACAGAGGATGACTATCTTTACCCATTCCACGACAAGGACAACGGCGGCCCAGTCACCGACGTCTGGATTGCAAGAAAGTGCCGTGACTGGACTGTCTTCAACTACCAGTATGATGATCTCATGGACTTGTCTCAAAAGGCCCTCAATGCCAAGGGAAACCTCGACGAGCCCAGGTTCCAAAAGCTTCTTCAGGCGTACATTCACAATACTTATCCTTGCACCGAACATCTGCTTCGGGATATCAAGGATAATCGACATGTCCACATCCCCGCTGGGCTCACCCCAGATGTTCCCAACATTGATGACAATTCCTGGAAGGATTACATCATTAACGTAAGGTATGATCGCTACGCCTTGGGTGGACAATCATACACGATCAACTTCTATCTTGGTGGTCCAACCGACGAGGCTGTCACTCATTTCGAGCCACAGAACTTTGTCGGCAGTGTCTATACCTTTGGTGGTGGCTCTCGCAAGACTCTAGATTCATGTGCCAACTGCAAGACTCAAGCTGACGCGGGTGTTCTCTCGTGCGCTCAAGTCCCTCTGACGATCCAACTTCTTCATCACACCATTGACTGTGTGAGAAATCATCCCATCTCGAAATTTGATGACGTTGAGAAATACCTCGAGCTCCATCTTCGCTGGAAGTTTTTCGGCTTCGGTTGATTTGAAGTTGATGAGGAGGACCTTGACCCTTTCCACAAGACTCAGGTCACTGTGTTGCGAGGAGTGGGACAGCCTAACCATGTGGTTGCCCCCAAGGTCAGGACTTCTGAGTTGCAGACATTCAGCGTCGCAGCTGCTGATATCTCAGTGTCTGAGTCACCTGCTGTTTCCACGAATGGGACGAATGGAACAAACGGTTCGGCCGGAGGGGCGCCAGTCACTCTTCCTCCTGTTTACAATGCTCAGCCCTATGAAGCTTTGCCGGAGATTACTAACAACAAGTACTTTGGTTTGCAGCATGACGGAACATACATGGGTGGTCGTTGATAACTCAGTTTCCAGATTGAGTCAGTTACTATTCAAATAGCTAGTTCTATCTATATTACAATCATTATTTTATTGATTACACAACGATATTGCAGTTCTCATCGTCTCTAAAGCAGTTGAGTTCATGAAAGGTCAACGCAGTTCTGAACTTAGCAACGTTGTATTAATAGAATCTAGTGCATGGTCCCGAGGGAAGTCTTTTATTATGTCCCCGTGAATGACTATCTGCAACCCCCTTACCCGATTCTCAAGGAATCAAACAAGATTTGTATGTAGATATTACTTAAGGTGGTAGCATCAAAGGCTGTTGTTCGAAAAGTTAAAGCTCTCCCTGTGCAGGCTGTCTGAGATCGATTATCTCCCTGTTACTGTCTGCCGCATGACGATTTGCCCGCATTCCATCTGTGGCACCTTCACCAAGCTGACAAGCTAATTGTCATCCCAAGAGCCGTATCATCTTCAGTACATAGGCGGCTCGGCATTGCCTGAAATGAGAGATCAGAAGAGGTTTGGTTAATGTGAAGACTGCGGCAAGATTAAACTGCATTTCAGCTCGGGAGATGAACATTCGGCTGAAAGGTTTCGGTGTGATTGGCGCTAGAGTGAAGGATTTGATGCGGGCTGATAAGACAAGCATCTGAATTAGAGCCTCATTTACCATTTATAGAAAGCTGTAGTCATTTTTTATGAGAGGGCTCTCGCAGTGTTGTGGCTATCATCGATCTCCACTGCTAATATGATACGGAAGCAATTAACCGACATTCATAATATTTTAAATGCAGGCGCAGTAAGACAAGGTAAGGTACGAGCGACTTAAAGCTCGTTTCTGAATACATAAAGGATCTTTGACAGCCAGATAGCAACAAGGATATAATACGGGTTCTGCAATTCAGTCTCAACAGCCGAGGGATGTCGAGTCACAACGAACTGCCTCTTTAGACTTTTGTCATTTATCTTGCTATCATCCTTACGTAAATACTTGCTCCTTTCAGTTATCCAAATGTCCACTTCATAATGCGGAGGTGGTGATCAGCATGTTGTTTCAGGTGTTGGATCAAAACCCACAACGCCATGAAATTGGCACGGGCACTCGCTTGCGGAAGGTAAAATTCCGTGGCTGTTTCCGGAGAAAAGCTTGTTTTTTAATCTATCGTGAAGCTTGGCAATGTGATTTGCCATGATGTCAATCCATAACTCATAAATGGTCACTCTTCAAAGGAACGCCCAGGTGGTGATGCTTGTTTTTGTCTTCCAGAGTGATGTGGTTTGAATACTATGGATTGTACAGCTCCTTGACATCGACTTTAAAAAAAATAAGATACACTATTCCCTCCCGGCATAGACGACCTGGATGATGCCAGTAATCGACTGTATCAATCCAAACACAACAGCTAAAAACACAGCAGTAATCAACGCCCACCTTGTCCACCATAGACTCAGGTCACGATCGTCCTGCCAGATTCTTTTGATACCCATATTGGGCTGGTTTTTGGAGGCTTCAAGCACCCATGCTAGTCGCTGGTTCCATACTGGGTATTCGTTGTAGAGGCGTGAGACTGTTGGAGTGTTCAAACTTGCCAAAGACCTTTGCCATGATTTGATTTCTCCGTGTTCGTGGAACCATGTTAGATACTGGGAGGATGAATAGCCATGGGGTGTTTCGGGGAAGAATAGGTGTACCGTTCTCACTGTTTCGTTTATGAAATCTTCCTTGAAGAATTTAGACGTCCTTAAACTTGTCAGTACTTTCAAAAGAGAGATATGTGTAAACTCACAATTCTTGCGCCCCGTTGATATGTTTAAGAGCTTCGATATTGCAGAAAAGGTACAGGGTGTCTCCTTGAATAGTAAGATGCTCCGTAATGTAATGGGTCCAGTCAATTCTTAACCCTGCCTTTTTCTCTAGATCGATAACATTGAACCATGGCGGAAATCCACTTATTGTATTCCAGTATCCTAGTAATGGCGCCGTCTGTATCGTGTCAACAACTGACTTCAGATTTTGATTATCAGATATTTGTAACAGATGCGACTGAGCATTGATGGTCCCATTGTATTGCTTGACTTTGATCATGAGCAACAGCCTGATAACAAACATGATCGCAAGAGAAATGGCTTCATTTGGCAAGTTCAGCGTTTTCAGTTGCTCTGCCACTTCTTTACGTAGCACTTCCTGAGTATCTGAGTGACGCCGCAAGATAGCGTCTCGTATCGTCAGGACATGCTCAAAATCTAGACTGGACAGGTTGAAGCTTTTGGTGTCTAATAAAGCATAGACTTCTCGCTTAAGCAACTCGAAATAGGCAGAAAGCGCTTCGATGTGTGTTTCCACGAGCGGCTGGCGCCAAAGTTCCTCGACAAATGTCTGCTTTTCCCTGTCATGGTTTTTAGATGGGCCATCAAGAAATACGCCGAGATCAAGGGTGTTTGTCATCGTTAATCACTACAGTGACTGAATTCCTTAAGAATAATGGGAAATGTATGTTCCATAAAGAGAGTCTTGTATGATCATTCTAACGATGCTACGGAGTAGTTACCTCATAGATATTTGGTGGCTGAAACCGACAGCCTCATTTTCAACCTAAGCGGCATCGTGGTTGGATAACTGAAAGGAGGGGTAAAGAAAATGAGGTAAGCAAGACACAAAGCTGTTAGGCCAGACCATCGTCAGCGGTTGAAAGGCTGAGGACGCCATAAAGTATAAGAACAGAACAGGCCGGCGCTTCTACTTGCAGAAATCAGTGATTATGCACGATTTCCCATTTCAAAAAACAAAAAAAAAGCATTACGTTTGTTCCAGAGACTACACAGATTACATCTCCCTTGTATACCAACAGCTTGTCATTTGCAGCTATTGCCATGACCTCAATATTGGCATATGTGAACTGGAAATGGTGCATTGGAAAATTTGTATCACATCACCATTCCCCTCTCTATAGATACAAAGAGTGCCCTACGCCCGAGAACTACTCTGGACAACAAACAATCCAAGCTTTCAAACTTGACTATGATCGAGTTTCCAAGGCAATAAGCTTGGAGCATCAACAAGTGACAGATGGCATAGGTGTGGAATTCTCCACCGGCAGTTTACCTCCAGAGGCGAAATCTGTTGAAATAATTGGATGGCACTTCTGTCACAAAGACCTAGTCAACTTTGACTGGGGAAATCTCAAACCAGGAATAGAGACGGAGGGCCAACTTGGGCTAGAAAAGAAAGAGAAATTTCGATGGGTCAGGGAAAAAGAAGGCCACATCGGCGGAATCAATCGGCTATGGGTCATACGCGGGTATTTCATCGGGCGTGACGAGAATAACGCTCCGCCATGCATCACGGTTCTATGCGCATATGAAGACGTGGCGCGATTCTTGGTCGACTTTATTCACTCCAGACTGCATCTGCACGAAGGGTGGGGTGCTACCATGTTACCCGGAGTGAAGGTGTTAAAGTTCACGTCTGTTCCTGGAAGCAACGATAACTCTGACAACTTGGATAATGGTGACAGCCCTAACATTTCTGATCGAGACCTCCTTGATAAAGAAGCGGAGACGAATCTAATAAGGATTGATATTGGGTCCCAGGACAATCAGTCTATGCCAGCCATGACAAACGGAAATCTCTCTTCCTGGGCGCAGAAGCTGCATCGATGCGGAATCCATGTCGAAATCGTGAGAGAATCAGAAGTCATCGCAAAGGCAACCATTGGAGGTCTCATCGTAGTTAGAGATGAAGTATATGGCTTGACAGTCGGTCATCTGTTTTCACCATCGGCTACGGACGGCGGAGAGCGGCAGAGTCTGTCCACTGAGACACGTGCTACTATGAGAGCATGGCAGGAAGGACAAAATTGTGGCATGAAGCTTGACTGGGCGCTGGTAAAGGTACCAGGGCTCCAGAAACAGATTGTTGAGTCATGGATGGATGTGAACTTGGTGCGGACGGTGAGTGGCGAATTCCGCCCGGTTCTTATTGCCTTGGCGGAGCCAGATCCCTATACTCATGTAGTCATCGCCACTCCTGGGTCGACACGTTGTCTCCGAGGTGTCTTTGTTGACCCCGACGCTATTGTCAACATCCCGGAATCGCCAACCCCCTATGCTACGTGGGTCTGCAGGATGGAGCTTCCGTGGCTAATACAACCTGGAGATAGCGGGTCCTGGGTTTTCAATGCCGAAAATGGCATGCTGCTGGGAGTTTTAGTGGCCGGTTGCCCTGAACTGCAAGAGGCGTACATCATTCCCGCCTACGAAATTATCGACGACATAAATCGACATTACCATGAGGGCCCACACGACATACATGACCTACATGACCTACATGACCTACATGACCTACATGACCTACATGACCTACATGACCTACATGACCTACACGACCTAGACGTACATAACGTACGCGACCTAGACGTACATGACCTACACGACCTAGACGTACATGACCTACACGACCTAGACGTGCATGGCGTACACGACCTAGACGTACATGACCTACACTACCTATCCTACCTGGACAACTTATATCTGTCTGTTCATCTTCCAAATTGTCATCGTTTGCCGAGAATAGAACAGATTCAGTTGCATCGGCAGATCAATGAATACGGAAATATAGTGAAGAGTTTCGAGAACCCCGAATCTTTGAAAAAGCTACTCGACATCAATAGTCGCATAAAAGAGTGGGTTAATAAAGCCAAAGCCATTAACGATATTCCTTCATCGTCATACAGTTTACGAGAGGAAATGTCGCCATGGAAATCTGCTCTTTCAGTTCTGGAATACCGGCTCTTAAGGGAGGAAGCAAATGTTGGTTCTAAAGGACCAACAACTGACGGCTTTGAGGGTTTGCTTAAAATCGCAATTCAGCAACCTCCGTTACGATGTTACAACTTCGTCAACGAGACGATCTTGGCCCATCATAATTCGCAGGATATCTATTTTCTGACACGTTTGTGGCGATGTTTAATGCTGTGCCTCAACAGCTACTCTCTCAACGATAATGATATCCCTATGGCCACCAAGTCTTCATATGACCACATGGTGGAAAGAGAGATCAGGCTGATGACGTTTAGGAGGTCTAATGGCTGTCCCGGACGTCGGTCCCCATGGGACAACTTTTCCATCACAAGGTTGAATGGCATATCTGGTGGCATCTTTCCATGGCAAGGTCATGCCTACAAACATGATTTTCCTCAGCGGACTCCAATCGACCTTGGTCGAAGCCACCCGTATAGTAAAATGGCGGTGGGAAGAACTAGCTTACCTGCATGGGACAGGCTTACTGCCAAGGGAGTTCTTGACAGATTAGAAAGAGATCTTGAAAAATTGATCACCATCAATCAGGAAGGTGTTGAATTTAGTCTGCCAGAGACAAGAATGAGTGGTAAGTTCAACTTCATTTGGATATCTCATGAGGAATCCATTTAATTTTTGTACAACAGGTTTGCCCTTTATTGTTAAGGGACTCTCAACTGACAGTAACGTCGTTCTTTTCGCCCTTAAATTAACCGATAGGAGCAACAGGTTTCTAGTGACTCTTCCGCCGCCCTCTGTCGGTCCAAGTACATCTACCCAGTCTTGGCCATCTGCACGAGACTATCCGAGTTATGCCATGAGCGATTACCATATTGAATTTTCAACTTGGAGGCTTCCGTTTATTCTCCTAAATGAAGAATTTGTTACTGAGGAATCTATAAATGAAGTTATAGACATGGTGCTATTATCGCAGATTAAGATGGACGATAGGACTATTAAACATCCAAGGAGGCTACGTCTTCGCGACAATCTTTCTATCTTCTATTTAACAGAATACCGCCAGTATGTCGAGGTTATCATTTATGAATGTCAGGTCAAGGGTCAGTCTTCTGATTCTGCTTGGATAGCACGTCGCCCAGCTAGTTGGATTTTGCAAATGGTAGACGAGGCATCAGCAAAGAAACATCTATCACCTCCCTTTTCTGCTATTCTCGATTTAGAAGATTGATATATCGATAGTCGACTGCTTTCGTAATTGACTTCTCTGTTTGTTAATAGCGAAGCATTCTACCTTGAACAAAGATAGCTGCTTGTAGTATTATTCTACGAGTGATGTGCCTTTTTATGAAAATAAAGAGCGTCTTTGAAAGTACTGATCATGAAGCGTTCAATCACATGCCCTCACATTCCCATGCAGAGCCTCCTCCCCTTAATAAAATCCTTCCACACGAAACGAAACGACCTCAATCATGTCATAAACTTAACCTTTAGGAACAATTCAAGCTCTAAAGATCCGCCAATCAGACCGTCACAATTTGAAACCGACAACCCCATGGGCCGCCATACCGTTGGTGCGCTTCTTATCTACAGGGATTATCTCAAACAAGCCCAGCCCTTGTCCCAACTCCACCAAGTAAAATCACGACATGAAAGTTCATGACAGAATCAAGAAACAGAACCCTGGTTTTCGTAAAATTCTCCCGGAGGCATACGTGTGACCCCCAAATGAGGTTAAACTGCCGGGATATTAAAGGTCTCCTGCATATGAGCCGCAGCTGCAGTTATGGTTAACCAGCTCACAGGCCAGGGTAGTACAAGATATATATCATAGATAACATCCCATCACGTTGAGCCTCTGCAAGCCATCGCTACATTTGATTGTCTTCTTTTCACCGCAAGTACGGTGTATTTCCTTCTTTTTTTCTACCGTTCGCGGTTTATTCCATTCCTTAAACGACCCTGGTGGTCTATCCATTCTCTTCCAACACACTCTTTAACCGATCAAAATGCGTTTCAATATCTCCTCCGCGGCAGCCCTTTTGGGTCTCGTCGCTTCGTCGACCGCCCAGCGAACCACTGCATACACCGACCCCAAGACCGGTATCGACTTCCAGCGCCTCGTGGAGAAGGACTTTAGCATGGGTATCGCCGTTCCCGAGACTCTCGGCAAGGACTTGATCGCCCAGCTGGTCGTTCCCGTTGCAAAGGAAGGATGGGGAGGTATTTCTTTCCGAGGTGGTATGGTTGGCGGTCTTCTCTTTGTCGCTTGGCCCAACGGCGATGATATCGTGACCAGCTTCCGTTTGGCTTCCTCGTACGCCAACCCTGATACGTACACCAACACTACTGTCAAGGCGACACCCATTCCCGAGGGTACCTTTGTCAACAGCACTCACTTCTCATACACCTTCCTCTGTGAGGGCTGTGTTGAGGAAAAGGTCACCAGTCTCACTGGAGAGTCACCTGTCGTTGGCTACGCTTACTCCACCATCGCTGTCGACGCGCCTGCTGAGCCCGAGAGTGCCCTTTCATACCACGGTGCTGGCTTCGGTCAGGGTGGTCTTGACATCAAGGCTGCTGCATCTGCCAAGTTTGCTGAGTGGGCTGCCATGGCCAAGGAATCTGCTCCTACTCCTCCCGGTGGCGGTTCTGGAGGAAACGGTACTATCCCTGTTCCTGGTAACTCTACTATTACTCCTCCTACCACTTCCAACATCACCTACGATGTCATTGTCGTCGGTGGTGGCCCAGCTGGTATCATCGCCGCTGAGCGCCTCGCCGAGACAGGCGTCAGTGTTCTTCTCATCGAGCGCGGCCCCGCCAACACTGTCGCTCTCGGAAACACCCAGCAAGCTCTACCCTGGAACAACACCCTCACTCCCTACGACATCCCCGCCATGGGCAGCAGCCTAGGTAGCATGTCTGGCACCAAGTTCTGCAGTGACACCGCTTCCACAGCTGGATGTCTCCTCGGTGGATCCAGCTCCATCAACGGTCTCAACTTCATCCACCCTCCTGAGCGCGATTTCCAGCGCTGGCCTAAGGGCTGGGGCTGGGCTGACATGTCGGCTGCTGCTGAGCGTCTGTACGAGCGTAACCCTGGAACGACTCTTCCTTCTGATGATGGAAAGTACTACAATGACATGACTTTCAAGGTTCTTGAGAAGTACCTGAGTGCCAAGGGCTGGAAGGAAGTTGATTCTATCAAGCAGCCCAACGAGAAGCACGAGGTTTACTCTCGCTGCTCGTGGTCCATCAAGGATAACATGCGTGCTGGTCCTGCCCGAACTTACATGCCCTTTGCCAAGGCTCTTCCCAACTTTACCCTCAAGCTCGAGACAAAGGTCATCCAGCCTATTCGATCTGGCAGCATGATTACTGGTGTTCTCACCCAAGCTGCCGACGGTAGCAAGCAGATCATCAAGGTCAAGGCCGGTGGCAAGGTTGTTCTCGCTGGTGGTGCCATGTCCACTCCCCGTCTTCTCTGGAACGCTGGTATCGGCAAGTCTGATGCTCTTGCCATCGTCAAGGAGGGTGCTGCTCGAACTGGTGTCACTCTACCTCCTGCTTCGGAGTTCATCGATCTCCCCGTCGGTCACCACCTCCAGGACCACGCTCAAGTCATGCTCCAGTTCAAGACCAAGAGTAACTTTACCGCATACAAGTTCAACGACATTGCTACCAAGCCTGTTGCCTCTGATCTGGACCTGTACATGCAGGGTTCCGGCCCCATTACCCAGGCTGCTCAGCGCATGCACCTTTGGACTTCTGCCGAGGGCGCTGATGGTCGTGTTCGTTACCTTCAAGGCACAGCTAGTGCCATGGCTGACGGTATTATCACTGTCCGCACATTCTTGACCCACGGTACATCCACCGTTGGAGAGCTCGGTATCGCTGCTGGTGGAAACACCCTCCTCAAGACAAAGCCCTGGTTGATTGACCAAGAGGATCGCAAGGCTATGGGTGACTTTATTCAATACTGGCTGGATCTTGTTAGTGGTAGCAACTCTACCCTCTCTTACATTACACCCGGTGCCACTGTCGATGATATCCTCGCAACCAAGATGATCAGCGGTGACCACTGGATGGGCAGTGCCAAGATGGGCGTTGACGACGGCCGCAAGGCCAACGGAAGCAGTGTCGTGGATCTCAACACCAAGGTTTATGGTACTGACAACCTCTTTGTTGTTGACGCCAGTCTGCACCCTGATCTTCCTACTGGAAACACTCAGTCGATCATCATGATTGCCGCTGAGCACGCTGCTGAGAAGATTGCTGCTATCAAGGTTGTCGGTGGAGGTAGCAACTCTACCATTCCCGAGCCTGTGTCTCCCACCCCTACCCCCGTTGCTACCCCTTCCAAGGGTACTAAGTGCAAGCGAGCCATTCGTAGTGCTGCACGAAGGTCTATTGACTTTCGACGACGATCAGTTTACTGAGTCAGACTCTGATAAATATTTCTTGTGTATATTGTAGCCAGATAAGAACCTTTGGTAGCTGTAAATAAAATACCAACATTATCCAATCACTTGTTTATGCTATGAAAGTAAGATGACGCCTCGGGTCAGCATCAAGACGCCCCATTAATATCACCCAATTCTCTAGTATAATTGGTCAATTGACCTCGGTTTCGTCTTTGTCATTAGCTCGGATTCGGGTTCATTTTATCCTTGTCCGTCAGCTGATTTCGCAATGATTACTCTACATTTAGCTGCAACTTGTCTTTCTTCTCTTAACCCCTCTCGGACCGAGTGCGAGCCCACTTACTACCATCGTACATACATATCAAAATGGATGCCGAGACTATGTCCAACAAGTCGACGCGCGTGGGGTACAAAAAGTCCCGAAACGGATGCACGCGCTGCAAGAAGCGTCGTGTCAAGGCATGTCAACAAAAAGGCCAGTGTAACACTTACCACTAACGGACCCAAAAGTGTGATGAGAATGTTCCGTGTACAGCTTGTGTCAGACACAAAGTCTGGTGCAGTCTCCAATCGGCAGCAGATCACCACGACACCCTCCCACCTACACGTTCCCTGCGACCGCCAAACCCCAGCGTATCCGGCAACAGTCCTTCTTCTACTACTTCTTTACTTTCTGGCTCTTTGTTTTCCAATCCTCTTGAGGAACCCGACTGCTGGGTGTCTACCGCCGAGCTCATGCTGCACTACACCACCGTCACGTACAAGACCATGGTCTTTTCTGACAACACCACGGCAACGTTTCAACAACGCATGCCACAAGCAGCTCTCCCGTTTCCCTTCTTTCTTCGTCAAATTCTTGCTTTTTCCGCCTACCACCTCGCTCATCTTCACCCCGAGCGACGACAATTCTATCTCTTACAAGCTACCAAACACATAAACGCTTCTATACGAGGCATCAGAGAAGCCCTCTCTGAGGAAGTCACCGCTAAAAATTGCCACGCTTTGTACGGCAGTACGACCTTTGTCGTTGTCAATAAATTTGCTGCGTTTCCCAACTGCGACGCTTTTCGCAGTCATGGGTGTTCTCTGCCAGTGCAGAGTCTGATGGAGATTTTCTCTCTAGTGAATGGTATGGAAGCTGTACTAAATTCCCCAGGCGCTGCAGACCTTGCCCATGGTCCTCTGCAAGAGCTCTTTTGCGAGACGACGCAAGTCCACCCGACAAGTCATCTCCTCAACGGTCTCTCTGCACGATTACCAGATCTTGCGCGCAGGATCTCGTCCGACTACATGGAAGAGCAATGCCGTACTGCGTTGAGTTCAGCGGTAGAGTCCATCACCAGTTGTGTAAACGATTCACTGCGAGAACTAAACAAAGCGTCGCCTCCAGAGTTGAGAATTATATTCTGGTGGCCGATGACTGTGTCGAGGGATTTTCTAGATCTAGCAGTATCTGGCCATCCATTGGCTCTCGTTATACTCGCTTACTATGATATCCTGCTGTTTTGGGGTGAATCGCAGTATTGGTTCTTTCAGGACTGGGCGGAGAACCTTATTACTGCGATTGTGGACAAGGTGAGGGGATCGCAGTGGGAGGATTTGCTGGGTTGGCCGGTTGAGGTGATACTCAATAGTCAGTAGCAGGTACACGTATGCTCTGTACAAAGACCAGCTGATAATAACACCGTAACTATTAATAAAAGACATTAACTCTCAGCTGTAATTGTAATCAAGCATTGACATGTAATTTTCATGGATCTCCATACCCCCACCAGGATCTTCACTGGGATTATTAGAGTTATTCGAGGCTGTATCAACTCTCTTCTCTTGTCTCTCAGTAGATTTTTCCCGAGTCCCGGAATACTCGGGAATTAGAATGAGACGACTGTAACATTTAATTTAACTCTAATCATCAGACCAGTCAATATGCAACCTAATAACCACCGTCACACTGCATACCATCCTTCGTACTCGGACTACTCATTCGGACAAGATAAAGCCAAGATTATGGGGTTGCATTTGCATTGACCCGGCACACAAAGATAGACCCGGTCCGATCTGTGCATCACTGTCTCTGAGACCGGCTAAAACTTAGTACCATCTCTGCTTACGCCCAGAACTAAATTAGTTACGCTGGGACATCGGAAAATGGGCATCAATTGCTCCTTCCGGACCCTCGGGAAATGACGATCAGCTGACTGTCAGCAAAGGATTCAAGACCCTGAAAAAGAAAAGTATTTATTAAACACCATCGCCTCTTAGTTATCACACTCATTCATTCAAACCAAATCAGTCATTGAGATACCGCCATCATGTCGGCAACATCAGTTGAAAAAGAGAAATCGGCTCCTCGCCCTCCTCCCCTCCTCTGTCTCGGCGCCCCTCGCACGGGCACAGCATCTCTCATGGCCGCCCTCACAATCCTCGGCTTCTCAAACGTCCATCACGGCTGGGAAGTTTCAGAACGCGACGATAAACAATGGCAATGGCGCATCTTCGACCGCGCAGCCGACGCCACATTCCCTAACCTCCCCACATACAACGGCAAAGGATTCTCACGCGCAGAATGGGACGAGGTATTCGGAGAATACGAAGCTGTCTCAGACGTAGCCTCTTTCTTCTCAGAATCTCTCATCCCAGCGTATCCTGACGCAAAGGTTATTCTTGTTGAGCGCGAGGTGGAGAAATGGTACAAGAGCGTTCTCATCGTCTTTGAACCAGCCCAAAGCGCACGCTACAGATGGTTTGGGGAAACAATCGGACGATTCGCTGGTTATGATAACGCCAAGGCGAGTTTCAAGATGCATCAGGGCTGGACGGGGGCGCCGACGCCAGAGACTACGGTTGAGAATTTGAGGACGGCGTATGCGCGACACAACAAGTATATTAGAGAGAATGTACCCAGCGAACAACTCTTGGATTTTCAACTGAGTCAGGGCTGGGAGCCTTTGTGTCAGTTTTTGGGAAAGCCGGTTCCTGATGTGCCGTTTCCGCATGCCAATGACTCGGCGGCGTATAAGGCGAGGGGTAAGAAGTTGGGGAGAAAGATGATCGGGAGGGCTATGAGGAATATTATGTTTCCTTGTTTTAAGAAGAAGTTTTAGAACTGGACTGGAGTGGATGTGAGGATTAGATGCTGTACATACTGTATCAAGTCATATCCTGTGGAGAAAGAGTGGAGGTAAATAACGAACAATAGAATATTAATACCCTGACCGACTTATTCATTCTTGATATCTTTCTGCTGGTTGTATTACTCTTCTAGGTAAAGGCTGCTTGCTGTATCACTCATTGAGGATAGCGCATGTCCTTGATTCAACCTCACTATCCGTACTCGATGGGACAGCCAAGCTTTTAGACTTTAATTGATTGGCGAACATCTCACTCTCTAGACCTCTTTTCGGGACTAAGTTGTCTATTATCCAGAGTTTTGCCTTGGTTTAGCATTCTAGAGAACAAGATTGGATGGTGGTTATGGGATGAACACCGGGACGTGGCCCGAAACTCCGAAGGCGGAGCAAGATCGTCTCGATGTTAGCTGGAGATAACCTATATCATCTTAACCCAATCCCTCTTGAATCTCATAATTCCCTTCTAACTTTCCTTCCACCATTATTCTACACCTTCCACATATCAAACAACGTCCAACAAATTAAAAATGGCTGCTTCTCTAGACTACAACTGGCAACAAGTCAAGCCCGGAGTATGGCAACGTCCCATCGACGAAATCGAACAATTCTATTCAACACTGGCCGTTCTCTACGAAGGAAGCAGTCGCATGTTCTTTGGAATAACCGGACACATCTCACTCTCCATCAAAAGCCCCAAAGATTTATCCTCTGCAGACGCGGAACGGCATGTTGACGAAGCCTTACGAAAAGCTTGGCTTGCACTGATATATGATCACCCTACACTAGCATCCCAAGCAACCCAGAACCTTGAAACAGGCGAGTGGGTAAAAACATACAAGTGTCTCAATGGAAAAGAAGACAAGAATATTTGGCTCGACAAGACTCTTATTCACATCTTCAATGGCCAGTCTGGAAACGAGTGGGCAAACTCTGATCCTCCAGCCCCCAAACTCCCTACAATGTTTATTCTTCACCTTTCTGCTGGAAATGATGATGGCTCCAAGATTATCCGTCGAGACCTCGTCTTGCGCTCTCCACATGACATCCTCGACGGCATCGGAACTCTCATGCTCCTCAACAACTATATCACCCTCACGGCAGAAGCTTACGAAAAGGGAGAGACGTACAATCCCCCACCTCTAGACGGAAGTGAAGCTTCAAACCTAAGTCCATCTTATCGAATCGCAGCGCGTATTCCAGACAAACTCCCACAGGCACAGATAGACAGACTGAATGCAATGGCCGCTCAAAAAGCCGCAGTAGCTTCTGATCCAAGTATTCAAGTCCTCGCACTTCCCTTCCGCAAAGGAGAAATTGTACCTGGTCGTCATCAACGCGTGGCACTTACACTCACCGAGAAAGAAACTCAACAGCTGTTGGCTGCTTGTAAGAATGTCAAGGCTACCCCAACACATGCTTTCCACGCAGCTGCAGCAATCGTTGTACGCGATGTCCAAGATAAACCCGTCGAGACAAAGAAAGTACGGTACATCAACTACATTTTACGAAATGAGCGGTCAAACTGCTCTGAGCCGTATAACTCTATGGAACATCCAGCTGCTGTTTACCATTCTGTGTCTGGTCAAAGTCTTGTAGTCGACATGGATCTTCACCCAGAAAACCACCAGTCCGACGTACAAGAATTTCACACAGTCCTGGAAACTATCAAAGACTTTTATCTCACCGTCAAACAAGACAAAGACTTTTATATCCTCGCTCCAACAATGTTCGCCCAAGGCACTCCAGATCTGCCCTCGTCTCCGCGTCCACTGCCCATCCCGCCTCCCAAAGCTCACCCATCAGTATCCATCTCGAGCATGGGCCGCGTCGAGGCTATCATAGCACCCGAGATAAAGGCATTCAGTGCTCGAGATCCGTGGGTAACTGGGGAAGAGCTTGGGAATGGACTGGGGTTGTTCCTGGGTACGTTTCGAGGCGAGTTGTGTTTGAGCGCTGCGTATAATGATGCGTGGCATACGGAGGGTGATGTGAGGGCGTATCTGGAGCGTTGTAAGGAGGTTGTTTTCCTCGGGCTTGGGATGGATTAGATGATGATCGTGGAGGCAGTCGTTTTGATGGAGATGTGACTATTCATCTGTCAGTTGCTGACACGGACATAGACGGACCTCGATCGATAAGGTTCAAGCCAACTGTCAACCCCAAATATCTGGCGTTTAGATTAGAAATCATCCCATTGTGTAAATCTCACGTTAGTAACTACAATACGATGCGAAGCTGACAAGTAACGATATGCGGAAGGTCAACTTACTGTGCCGCAAGGCGAGAAATAAGTCCCTGAACCAACAAACCGGGAACTTCTGTGGCAATAATAGCAAGTCGCCTTTATCAAAGTCTTATTCCAGAATCAGTTAGGGAACTCGATCGGTTTATCAAGGCCCAGAGAGTAACAAACCGCCACAACCCGCAGCAATAAAAACATGCAGTGATCAACAGTAACGTTTCTGCATATCGAGTCAATCAGAGTAGCAGGGGGGCGAGCAACCAAAAGGCGAGGTCGCCGAACAATGTGTGTGTGCCCCAAAGTGGAAGCTCCCTAGCCCCCAGGAACCTTTGACAGGCTGGGGTAAACTAGGATCATACAGCATGCGGGTATCCACTGTGAAGCCAGCCAAACCATATCGGGAAGCCTTTTTGCGTGGGAGCTGAAAGTTGATATGGGGTTTTTGGGTTTGATAGGGGCGAGGGCAAAGGAGTCGGTGGGATTGGGTTGGTTATCTTGGTCCGTTTGGCTGACATGGTGTAAGGGCACGTGAGGGAGTTGTGTCGAGAAGGGAAGTTGGAAGATTGTACGGTGAATCATGTTACTTGGTTTGATATGGTCGACGGTGTTATTGGTGATGGTGTTGGTGTCGGTGTTGGTGTTGTAGGTGATGAAGTGGCAATGTTGGTATCTCGCCATCAGGCAGTTGGTTCCAACACTAACGATCAAGCGAGAGTTTTACTATACTGCTTGCTCTACGCATGCATCTGAATGTCAAATTAATACAAATTAAATAAGCAAAATAACAAATACAGATACCACTCAGTTTACCTTTGTCTTGACAATGTAATCATATTGGCAAAATCTCACAATATCATCACAACCAAAAAGACCAATCACATCAGCTTAGTAAACCCTTACTTATCAATCAATTCTAATCTCACGATGATCTACGTACCATTTATCAGACAAGCAGGGATCATGATCCTTGGCTCTGTTGTCCAAAATAGATGTATTTTTCGCGTGGCAAACGGGCCACACCATTTCAACCGCGAGTGTTAAACGCGAATCTCTTGGTAGCTTGGCTCCATCGCCGAGATATCCAAGGTCGTGGTAGGATACGCTGATCAATTCTACAATTAGATAGTTTTCGGATTGAGGCGATATGCCAAAGATGATCTACATGGGAGAATAAATGCAGAATCTAATTGTGCATGCATCAATAAATCTCACATTGTAACAGACATAGGGTAGGACATGATCATCTTGGTTCACAGATAGCATCACGATGACAAAAGCCAAAACGTCAAAAATAAACTTGCTCCCAAAATGGCTCGTCGTCATGCAAAAGGCGTTTAAACATTCCGCGGTAGATACAAAAACAGGTATAGCGGTTAACAAAAGTCCGTCTTGTGGCCGTTTTCAAGTGATTCGATTCCTACACAAAGTACCTGAGCTAGCGAGTAAACAGGGTTAATAGGGAACTAACGTAGGGGACAAATGTGCCTTGGCAGTTGGGTTCTGGCCTCGGTACTCCATAGCGGAATGTGAGAACCCTGCCAAGGGATGGTGACAGATTGCGGGGGAGGCAGTTGATGTGGCTGTTTGTAAATGTAGATTAATTAATTATTTCAGTATGATGGACAGTAATGTTGTAGTATATGCTATGCCGTATATGCCACGTCCAGTGCATAGACTCTGTACTCAACTCATCAGTGTATCATCAATGCATCGCGATATCCTCATCTTATCTAAACGAGAATCCTATTGTTGGTTCCGACAGCGGAATAAGAGCCCCACAGACATAATTGGAGAGAAAGGCCCTTTGATCGTTCTCCAACAGTCAACAACAGCCACTAAACAAAGGTCCCCGCAGAATGGATGCCAAGCGTAACAAAGGTTCCCCGAGACGATAGCGGACAAAGACACTGCTTTAGGTTTAGTGCCGTCTCGAAGTGATAGGGGTGGTTGCGCTCTGTAACGATTGAATTGTAGAGGCATCAAGTAATGGAGATTGATATGAGTCTTGATCAGGGTCTATTGCGTTATCGGACGTGGTCAGAGGATACTGGTCTGAGTGATATCAGATGTTGGATGAGTGATGAGGGAATATAATCCCTTGGCTGATGAGACTGAGATACATGAGTAGAGTGAGGTACATACCTACTTGAGACTGAGGTACATACTTGGTCTACTTGTCAATGTAACACCTTCACTGTATAACCATCAAGATAACCATAAACCTTGCCCTGTTTAACCATGATTAAATCAGTGGCGTATTCTCCTCTACCCGTTTCCTCGGTGCCACCCGCTCTCCTCCCACCCTCTTAGTCTCCCTCTCTCTCTCTATCTGTGACTGTTGGACCGTCTATCTGGGGGTGGAGACATTAATCCCTCCCATCTCCTGATCCCTGCTCATCCTAACAAAAGTTCAACAATGATACTCCCCATTCGGGCAGCTCCAATTACAGACGTAAACCCAATTGGCTCACCACCCACAGATAAGGTCGCCAATCTTGTCTAGAACGTTGCTTCCATGAGCTGTTGGTTTAGAGGATCGTTTGTATTCTCATCGCTCTCTTTCTTTTCTGGGAAACATGTACCGAAGTCACCGATCGCCATGCCGCCAGTGATTGTTGTCTGTCGGTTGCATGAGCCAAAGGGACCATTACTGAATCGGGATGCATTCTCAAAAGTGCCTGCCACTTGCCACCGATGGATAAATATCCCCTTCATGCCCACCTCAGTCTCAATCTCTCCCTCTGTACCAGCAACCGGTGAACCATAGATTCAAGTATCGAACTGAATCATCACAGTCAGCAATCATGGTTGCCGAAACTGTCGTCCCCGAGCGTCTCCCCGCAGACTCTCTCCAGCCTGGCTACGATGAGAAGGAGCCTCACAACATCGACATGGACCTCAAGTCCGAGGCCGACAGCGAGGATGAGCGCATCATCGACTTGTTCTCCAGCTTTCCTCCCGCCAAGGGCGTCGAGCACGAGCCCAACCCTCTGACTGCCCGTGCCGTCATTGTCGGTATCGTCCTTGGTTCTCTCGTCAACGCTTCCAACGTCTACCTTGGTATGTTTCCTCATCTCACCACTTCACTTCTCACCATCATGAATACCTCTAACACTATACAGGCCTCAAGACTGGTTTCACTTTCCCCGCCACCATGTTCGGCGCCATTTTCGGTTACGGCTTCATCCTCATGCTCACAAAGTCCCTCCCCAACGTCCCCCTCCTCGGAGGCAAGTTCGGTCCCCAGGAAAACTCCATCGTCCAAGCCGCTGCCACCGGCGCCGGTGGTATGTCCGGTGTCTTTGTCGCCGGTCTCCCCGCCATGTACCGTCTCGACCTGCTCTCCGACGACCCCAAGAAGGATTTCGGCCGCATTCTCACAATCACCCTTGTCTGCGCCTTCTTCGGTCTCTTCGCTGCTGTTCCCCTCCGACGATTCTTCATCATCAATGTCGCTCGTGAGCTGAACCTCGTCTTCCCTACTCCCACCGCTACCGCCATGACCATCCGCTCCATGCACGCTGTCGGTTCTGGTGCCAACGATGCTATCCGCAAAATCAAGTCTCTTGGTATTGCTTTCATCATTGCCCTGCTCATCATCTGCGTTGGTCAATACGCCGACGGTATCCTCCACAACTGGCACATCTTCACCTGGTTCTACGCCTGGTCTGGATACACCGCCAGTGGTCTCCTCGAGCCTGAGAACTGGGGCTGGTACATCCAACTCACCCCCGCCTTTTTCGGTTCCGGTATCCTCGTCGGTCTCAACGCCGCCTTCTCTTGGTGGGGTGGTACCGTTGTTGCCTGGGGTCTGATCGGTCCTCTTCTGGTCCACTACGGCGAGTGCATCGGTATCGAGATTGGTGAGGGCAAGTGGGAAGGCCTCACTCGATTCAACGTTATGACCGGTGTCGACAAGCCTGGCTTCGTTGCCTCTCCCCGATACTGGATGCTCTGGCCCGGTGTCATGGTCCTCATGGTCTACTCTCTCATCGAGTTCTTCCTCCATGGAAAGGTTGTCGTTGACGGTTTCAAGTTCGCCCTCCGCGAGTCTGCCCGCTCCATCAACAACCGCCTCGTCGCCCGCGGCACCCACAACTCTTGGTTCGCTGGCCAGGCTGCCAAGGCTGATGCCGATGGTGGTGTTGAGGATTTCGCTTCTGCTCAGGAGCAGGTCCCCACATGGGTCTGGGTCACCGGTACCATCGCCGCTCTCATTCTCGCCATGATTGTCACCGAGGTTCAGTTCCACATGAACGCCGGTCTTGCCCTTCTCGCCTGTATCCTCGGTGTAATCTTTGCTTTCATGTCCATCTACGGAGGTGCCGTCACTGATTGTGCTCCTCTCACTGCTTCCGCCAAGGCCTCTCAGCTTGTCTACGGTGGTATCACCAAGGGCAACTTTGCCATCAAGGATGCTCAGCGAATCAACCTTATCGCCGGTAACATTGCCTCCGGTACTGCCGATGTCGCCAACTCTCTCGTCAGCGACTTCCGCGTTGGTTTCCTCCTCAAGACTCCTCCCAAGCTGCAGTTCTACGCCCAGGCCATGGGAACTGTCGTCTCCGTCTTCCTGGCTCCCGGTATCTTTGTCCTCTTCATGTCTGCCTACCCTTGTGTCTACAGGCCCAGCGACGACCCCGCTGATATCTGCCCCTTCGCTGCTCCCTCAGTCGCCGCTTGGCAGGCTGTTGCCACCGCTGTCACCATGCCCAGCATCCCCATCCCCAAGTCCTCTGCCTACTTCTCCATCGCCATGGGTATCCTCTGCGCTGTCCAAGCTATCGTCAAGCACTTCTGGCTCGTCGGTTCTCGCGAGAAGTACCGTGACTGGCTCCCCAACTGGATGTCCGTCGGTGTTGCTTGGGTTCTCGGCCCCGACTCTGGCTACGCCAACGCCATTCTCTTCGGCTCTATCACCGCTTGGTGGTGGCGCAAGTGGTTCAACAACCATTTTGAGATGTACGCCTTTGCCATCGCTGCAGGATTAATCGCTGGAGAAGGTTTCGGTGGTGTCATCAACGCTGCCCTCGAGCTCGGAAAGGTTTCCGGTTCTTTCAAGGGAACTGAGGTTGCTCTTCCCGGTGCTGACTGGTAAATGCAATAGATAGCTTTAGTTAATGTGTTATGAGCGTTTAAAGGGTGGTGGTTGAGAATGATAGCAATACCATGATTTAGTTTTACAGTCAGAGATCTAGCATCGACTTTGCATATACCCAATAGATCAATCATCTGATAATTACATTTGCGCATCTGTGAACTCACCTTCTCCAGCGATCTATCCTGCTTCAATTTAATCAAATGTTGTTGTGCAAGGGTCATTATAGAATGGCTGGTGTGTACGTGGATGGTATACTTGGTCATGAGAAGTGCTGCGCAGTCAAACTGGTGAGAATGCTGTCAATCAATGCACTTATCTTCCGCTTTGTAATCACAGTCATGGTAGCAGAAGTCAATCATTAAACTTTGGAGTAGAAAACTAAATTGCCTGAGAGACTGCTCTGAATATGCGTCCCATGCTTCTTGGCCCTGCCGCCCAGCCCATCATCGTTCGCCTTGCCTGACGATAAGGTTTCCATCTTCTATTACACTTTTCCGAGCATTATGTATCGTTCGCCTTGCGTTTGAGGCTCAAAGACGACCCATGTCCGTCGTCAGTCTCACTGTCGCTGTCGTTATGCTGCTCTTCCATAAGCGCATCTTCTTCCTCCTGTGCAACGTCGTCGATGTCAGAGGGCTCCTCTTGGTCTGCATCACTATCATAAACGAACTCATCGCTGAGTCCGTTTTCATTTGACCGCCTCTTTGCATTGCTGTTCAAGTCTGTGAGAGGTTAGTGGATTCGGTCTTGACCTTGGCCTTGAGAATGATGAACTAGCGGCGCCTGGAGTCATGGCGTTGAACGATAGGGCTCATCGTCAAAACAGTCGCAGCTGCATGTGAAAAAGACAACATCATGAGAGTATCGATGGCCATGGAGTTCTTTTGAACCGTTAAAATTCTGTTGACTTTGCTGTGGCTGCAATGTGAGATGTGTGTGTATTGAGGAAGCTAGCAGGCAGGCAGGGCCCTGGGAGGGTCAGGCTGCAAGAGGGAAGGAAGTGGAGGCCCCACAACGCCAACAATGGAATCCACTAAGTTCCATTCGAACCCCACCTTTACTCCCTGTACAGTAGCGGGCGCTGAGTTTAATTGGACAGCCATACAAGTAAACCCCGCTAGCGCCACAACAAACAGCAACACCAAGATCAACCACAAACGCTGCAATTCTCAACTTGACGATAACTTCACTTTTTCAATTGATGAATCCAGTCTCTCAATCTCTTAGCAAATCACATGCTCAAAGGGTTCGATCACGTGGTAGACTAGTGCAGACTCCCAATCTCAGGGTATACATTCCTCGCTCTCCTCCTCCTGAACTCTCTCCTTCTTTCTTTCTCATCCACCTCAACTTCCTTACAGCTGAGTCTGGCTCCATCTTACGGGAGCGTCCAGGGACCGCAATTACAAGCCACGTGACATATTTCGAGCGGTGCCGTTTGGAGTCCTCGCCTTCTCAGCATCCTCCCCTTTGCTATACTTGTACTAATCTGGGTACCTTGCTATTCCAAGTGAAATCTTGAAGAGTCCAGACTTCAAACGCGGCCGCTAAAACTCTCTACAGCATTTCAAGCGGTACCGTTTGAACTCCTCAGATTTTGCATTCTATTTCCACGATCTCAACTATGGCACCTAAGAGGAAAGGCAAAGGCCGAGCAGTGGCTGCGCAGGCACCTTCTGCATCTGACGAGGCCCGAGCCGAGCATGCCAAGGTACTTGCCAAGTGGCACCACAACTTTCAGAGTATCAAACGCATATTTGATGAGAACAACCAGCACCCTGTCATGGCCTGGCCAGAATGGTTTGACACCAACAATGATTACAGCATCACATCACACCCGAATCCGCCAATTTCCGATGTCAAAGCTGGCAAACAGGTAAAAGAACATGAAATGTTCGGCTATCCCAATGGCGTTCTTATCAACTTTTTGTTCAAATCCACCATGGGAGCCAGCAACGAGCTGGCACCTTATCTGGCTTTCAAAGGCATTCTCGAGATGAACTCATACATTGACATCATTAGTGAGTTCAGCCGTTCAAGCAAAGTGATTCGGACTCTCCATGCTAATCGTTATCTACAGTTGCCGACATTATCCATCAGCTAGCACTTTTGGCCTCTGAAGGGTTTATCCTTAGCAATAAGCACAGCTTTAAGCGCAGCGACAACACTATTGCGACAATGGTCTAGGAAGCCAATGAGCAAGCTGTCGATCAGGATCTGGCCTTCCAAGAGTTTATTCAGCCATTCAACGAAGACTTTGAGGGCTTACTGGAAGAATATGAGAACGGTGGCGCTAACCCTGGCAAGACTCTGGCAAAACCATCACCAACTGAATGTCTGCAGGACTACAGTCGAGACGGTAGCGTCCGGAGATTCATTAACCAAGTTGTGACACTGTGCACAAAACTAACCTTCATCCCGGTTTTGAACAAGCATATTGCATCTGGAGGCTTGGACAGCCGAGCGCCTCGCCAAATTGCACCAAAAGCATTCGTCCTTGCCCACGCAGTCCAGATCCTGTTATTCGCCCCAATGACCTGGGACTACACCCGAGAGTATTCCAGAGACAGGGCGGCATACCCTCACCGTTTCCCCACGCCCCCTGAGGTTGGCGGTGGCACGAATACATGCGTCGCAGACTTGTTCTCTACGGAAGATCTGCATCGAGCCATCTGCATGTTCTACCAGTTGATCAGCCGGCGAGTAGGGCGGACAGCATGGATTGGACGTGGCGTTGGTCTCAAGTCTGTGGGATTTCCTGGCTATGTGAGCCTAGCTCTTAAGCACTTGGCCGACGTTCCTGAGGTTGCTCAGAGTTCCACTTCGGAATTTAGATTTGCTGAGGCTGTCGAGATGGAAGCGTCATTGTTTCTAGATGAAGAACACGCAGACTCCATTTCAGAAGGTCTGAGTGGCTTGGACTCTGTTGACGTGAACACTGCTCTGCTGGAATTGGTCCAGCCCTCAAGAGTTCAAGCCCACCAGAACGCTGAAGCAAGCGCACTCCAGGATATGGAACCCATCTCGGCTGCCAACTTCGCCGCGGAGATTAGGCTTCTCAAACGCCTGCACAAACAGCCTGACTTTGACGCCATCTGGAGCGCAGGCGAAAGACCACCACCAATGTCACAGACTTCATTGAAGACAGCGACATCAACGAGTTTATCGACCGACAGAGCACGTCCGAATTGGTTTCAGAGTTTGCTCGCGAGCACCCAGACGACATTGATGAGTTGATGAAGATCAGCCGTCAGCAGTATGCACTGGAGCACGTACTTGCCTCTATCCAGCCTGTCACGAGCCTCGACCTTGACCAGCTTTGCGAGGAGCACGGTATTACACCTTGGCCTGATTTGAAGCTGTACACTGGGGACCGAGCAACAGCCGTCCAGGGATTGAAGCCGCACCAAGTTGATGGTAAGTAATCCCCGCTTGTTCTTCTTCACGCGGTACCGTTCGAAGTCCTTGATCAAATCACTAATATATCTTAGATGCTGCTGCTATCGTCGCTCGAGGTTTCACTGATTACAAGCATACCTTCGTGTCCAACGACATGGGCACTGGTAAAACCAAGACCTACTTTACTGCTATTGAACTCACGCACCGAAAGAAGTTGAAGCAGTACCAAAGCGACATGGAACAATACGGCGAATCAGATGTCAAGTTCCACCCCACGTTGATCTTAACAGCGGTCAACTCGATTTTTCAGACTTGGAAGGAGGGGAAAGATCATTTCCCAAGCATCAACTTGTATGTCTACTATGGAACTTCATCATCTGACTTCCCAGACACGAAGGCAAAGGTGATTGAGACCGCGAACTTCAAAGGCAAACTGAATACATGGTCTGCAGCGGACTCAAACCCGGAGGTAAGTTCAAGTTCAAGCGCTAGTGTTTGAAGTCCTAAATCTAATGTTATGGCAGACTGGCTTGATCGTGATTGTATAGACATACCCAACATGGTCTGGGCGCAACGTACTCAAGCTAGAGCGCCCATTTGTGTTCAAAGCGGGCAGAAAGCCAGGTCCACGACAGAAAGGGAAGCGGGTTGCCCAATCTACCGAAGACGATCATGATGAAGAGGGCGATGTTGAGCCTCACAAGTATCTCGAAAAGTACCACACATCAGAGATCAAAAGAGATGATATCCGATTCCTCACCGAGGATACTGCGAGCGCTGCGGAAAAGCCAGATGGCTGTCTTATTGAATACGGTTCCAGGCAATCAGCTCTCGACAGCATTGTTTTTGAGCTTGCGATCGCTGATGACGCCCATCTCGCCAAGAATCCCAACGGCATCTACAACCACATGCTACGACTCATCAACTGGAACAAGCTACTTTGGGTTACTGGAACGCCCATCTTGAGCTCCTTGCAGGACTTGATTTCACCATTGTCGCTGATGTGGAACGCCTACAATATCGCCATCGATGTCAGAACGAGCCTTCTCGGCTAGTCACCGGGTTTGTACGATGAGACTTACGATCCTTACCAGGCGGAGAATGTTTTCCAGAAGGGCACCACAGTGGGTATTTTCCATGAACGCTTCTTGGCTGAATGTCCAGATTGGAAGCCGCTCATGGACATCTACGAAGCTTCTGGACGCACATGCAAACTATGGATCGTCAATCCAACTATCTTCAAGCACGCTGGGAAGACTCTGGAGTGGGGCACCAATGCTGGACATCTTGTCGTGCGACAAATTTACAAGGAGATGCATATCCGTCGGACCATGAGAACGCGGCAGCAACTTCCAGATGGTAGTACGTATTATCCTGCAATTGGCATGCAGCCGTCCATAGTTGTCGTTGAGGAAACTCAACATGGTCAAGTGGGAAAGCTTAGGGCTGATGTCGAGTCGATTGGTCGCGTGCAGGCTCGCAAGCTGTACTCCAACCAAATCAAGTCGGCGCTCCCCGACTTTGAGATGGTTGGCTTTTCGACTTTGATTGATGACCAACACCAGGTTGAGAGGCCACACCTCAACTTTGGCGAGCACAGGAAAGGTGTCCTGACTTCTTTTGACTTTCGCAACTACAGGATTCTTAACCCGGACAGGCCGGTCTTTCACGGCAGCCTGCACGAGGTCAAGGAGGCCGTCAAGGCAATCAAGGATCCGATTGTCCGCACTACGTCTCAGCTAGAGCGCGGAAAGAAGAAGGAGACTCCTGTCGTGGTGGGCGTCAAGCAGGTTTATGACTTGGTGCACGCCGATCCTTATGGTGGGCTTGGCTTCTTTTATCGCCAGGCCAGCGATGACCCGTCGACGCGCATGCCCAGTGACAGGCCGGTGTTGTTGTACTGGCTTTATTACAAGAGCCCAGTCATGACACGAGCTCTTGACCTGGCATGGAAATATGTCAGGGAGCAGAACCAGCGAGTGTTGGTGTATGTCGACACACCCTGGATCCAATGGTAAGTTTTGCTTTTCTTCAAGCAGCAATGTTTGTAATCCTCGCATACTAACCTCTTTGCAGTGTGGTGGTTGGCCTGTTTAGGTTGGCCGGCTTCAAGACAGTCACTGTCCGACCTGATCACGGAGCGAACGAGAAGAGCAAGACTATTGCTGGATGGAACGACCCAACCTCCGGAGATGAGATCTTTGTGGCTAACGTTAACACCATGGGAACTGGTGTTAACATGCACACATGTTGCTCAAAGGGGATGTTCCTCAACTGGATGCTCAACGCAAAGAGCATGCTACAGGTCATCGGACGCTTGATTCGCATCAACCAACAGGAGCCAGTCACCTTCCATCTCATAAAGGTGAAGAATTCGTACTACGACAACATAGAACGAATCTGTTGCACCAAGTGGGCCACTGAGTTGTCAGCCGAAGTCATGCTGCCCGAATGGATGACGGGCCAGCTACGCGATAATTGCATCTTTGAGCTCATCAAGACATCCTGGCATCAGTCTTTCAATCGATATGCTTGGGTGGTCGAACGGGAGGTGCAGGGGAATGATATGGCATATCATTCTAACGACACTATTCGCCTTGGTCACATCTTTTCGATGGTTGCCAAACTTGCTCTCAATGCCAGGGACAACAAAGAGTTTTGGACGGGGAATGTCGATTTCGTTGTAGAGGCATGCCGACGAATGATGGAAAACTGGGAGACTCCTGAACAGATCGAGCAGCTACTCACGTTTTCACCTACTACGTTGTGGTATACCTGCTATGCTCTTTTCGAGTCAGCAGTGGATCATTTCAAGGATGAGGGGACAGAACTTGATCTTGGCCTCTAGAAACATGAGAGACAGTATTATTAGGCCAGCACATGCTGCTTACTTTAGGTCAGACTATTTAATTTTATACCCCAAGACTTGAGAGGCCAACGTTTCTGCTACCCAGGCTAGTGGGTAGCAGTATTCTTTCATCCGTGCTAGTATTCCTGTGTGGCCGTCTTCCAGCAGCCGAGAGATGGCTCGTGGTATGGATCGAGCCGAGAGTTAAAGAAGCTGGCTCCCTTCCGATATGAAACCGATGGAGAAGCGATATATGCCGACTGCGGTTGAGATGCATCGAGCCTGGCTCGTAGTAGGGATCTAGCCGAGAGATTATATGGACGGGTTCGTGTATAGATGGCATGGTTGCCAACTGGAAGGGTAGAACCAAAGGAGAAAGACCGAGGAGACGGCTCATGGCAGTAGGACCGGCGATAGCCATATAGGCGCCATCTTTTCTTCATGATGTTGATTTGACTAGTATGGGGGTCAGCAATAGGGATTAGGGTCTGGGCAAGCTAACTGACAGTATCGATAACTCTAGATAGCAATTAGCATAGAGGAGTTTAAATTTCTTGACCGGCTGAACTTACTAATGATATCGACGTATAAGTTCATCTTGAGAATTCCTCTGAATGCCAGGTTAAGTCAGGGTGCTGATTGTTGGCGTCGAAGATGCGTTTGATGCTCTAAACATTGTGATACTATTGTGATACTATTTTTGCGAGCACCTTGGCATTCTCAGCTTATGTATCGTCAGGTGCCTGTGCATATACTGATCGGCCTTTGGCTTTCCGTTTGGGTGCCACGGTGGCAATGTTCAAGCGGTTGTGATTGGGATTGCCTCTGAGGGATAAGATGAAACGTAATCTTGGTTAGCAGTATACTTTCATCCGTGCTTGTATCTGTGATACCTTCTTCTGATGAGTAAGTTCCCGGAAAGTATATCTTCATCTTTCCGATACTCATCTATACGAAACACCGGCATTCTTGCTTGTGTCTGTTGTCGAGGATGGGTGACTACAAGTGGTAAAGCGTCGGCAAGTAGCAGCTGAGCAGGCTTTAGGCCTAACGTCGAATCACGTGTGCGATATCAGTCTAGATAGTCTCAACGGGTTTGCGATATAATTTGTGATCTGACAATCTCCCATGGACACGACGTCGTACCTCGCACCAAGATTTCCGTCAACATCACAAGCCTAGTCAGTTGCCACCTTTAAACCGGGTAATTGATACCCATATCACTGGAAAACAAGATGTGCCTCTAGTGTCGATCACAGCAGCCACCAATACAATTAAATGATTCATCACAAGACTTTGAGCCGTGCAGCATGTCACAATCACTTACAGAGTACCGTCAACTTGATGAGTCCAAACCCTGGACAATGATCTCCGTTGTACAACCAGAAGCTTTAACGGGACGAGGCGTGAGGTCATGCCCATTATTGCAAGATTGCGGATCTGCACGGGCTGGACCAAAGTAAATACAGGTACCATGACATCCCTTCGCAAGACCTAACTCAATTTAGACTTTTGTCGAGGTATCAAACTTCCCCGGCACTGTCTCCGCAACGTCTGATCCCTTCTCCTGAAAAGGTTGACCGATTATAGCATCGAAATTCTAGAACAGCAGGTCAGATAATCTATCAACAGCAAGTAATAGTCTGAAAAGTAAACTTACCGGCCCTTGAAAGTCCTTTCCGCCAGTGAACCAGTACACTGCAAGTAGCAAGTAAAATCCACCCACAACCGCCGAAACGTAGTCTATCCCAAGTCAGTCACTTTCTTTTTTTTTTTTTTTTTTTTTTTATTGAGACAAACAATACTTACTCATAGTATTGGCAGACACTGGAAGTCCAGCTGGAAAGCAAAAGAACTAGACCAGTCAGCATCTTCATAATCCAAACGTGCATGTAGAACTTACAATAGAAGTGACAACAACAAACGCAACAGCAACACCATTGACAACTGCACCAACTCTCAACCCCATCTTTGCAGGTGTCTTGTTTGTCTGATACTCTGCAAGCATGCTTCTGCCCCTGACAAGCAGAGCGATAACAGGACAAGCATACGAAACGTTGAGAAAGATGGTACAAGACGCGATGTATGCACTGAAAGCTACTGTAGGTCCCAGATACAAAAGGCCAAAGAGGAGATTGAAGATGTAGCAAAGCATGATTGTGCGGACTGGGACATCGAGCTTGAGCTGTAGGTGAGCAAAGAATTTGTGATAGACAATACCCTTGTCACGAGCCATGGAGTATAGAAGACGACTGGCGCTGGTTATACTGGCTGAAGTACCGTTAATGAAGCAGACACTTAGCATCAAAGCGAGTATTGTGGCGGCGGCGCGGGATTTGGTGCTTTGAAGGAACATCTCTACTATTGGCATGCCAGTAGAACTTGCAAGGATTGTTGCCGGGTCGGTAAGACAGAAGAGGATGACTAGGATAAAGACAAATCCACTAGAGAGGTCAGTAACTATTAAAGCAAAAGGTAGAGTAGAAGACTTACGTGACACCACCGATGACAACAGCTAGCAACATAGCCCTTGGTGCATCTCTAGAAGGGTTTGGCATCTCCTCAGTAAGATGCAACACGACATCAAACCCAATAAGTGAAAGGGCAGATTGTAACAAGCCGAGAATCCAAGCAACACCATCAGACCAGCCAGTCTCGTTGTTAAAGTCTGTAAAGACTTTTTTGGCATCTGTCTTTTCAGACATGGACAGAAGGATGATGCTGATAATGACAACAGACAAGATGGACCAATACACTGCGTCACTTGTTAGATACTTTTGTTTGCACAAGGCAAAATTAGGTACGCTTGTTTGTTTCAAGGGCAACACTTACAAGCACAATCATTCCAACGACCCAGTATTCTATTTCCCCAGATATTACCGACCGTTCCGAACGAGAGGATGGCGACGAAGAAGAGATATGTCTTCCAGGCTGTGGCTTCGTAGGCATTGTTGGAGGCGACGACTGCGGCTGCGGATATCAACTGGGCTGTCAAGGTTAGTATGATCGACAAGTATAAGACGAGTAGCTTACCAGCAAAGAAGGCTTGAGTGGTGACAACAGTTAACCAACCAGCGATATTGGTCCATCCAACAAAGAAACTCTATAGTTTATTAGCATCAAGCAATGTTAGACACCGGAGCCGTACCATGGATCGTTTCCATCGAGTCGTACACAGAGCGTACATAAAGTGATATTGTCCTCCTGTCTAACGTCAGCCAAATTCACTCTAATTTATCGATAGGGTTGCTTACCAGCAGTAGGCCACAAGGCAGCAAGTTCTCCCAAACTAGCAGCAAGAGCCAAATTGCAAAGAACACAAACCACAAACCCATAAATAAAAGAAACAGCACCACCAGAAGGAAGAATATAGGCCATTACACCAGCGAGAGCAATCCACGTACTGCGGGGTTAGCTATTGCCACTGCATCTAAAAGGGGACAACATACTTGAGAATAGCAAACGCCATGGCAACCATGGTCAGAGTCGAAAGGCGCTGCTGCAGCACGCCTTCTTGCGTAGGGGAAGTCATCTTTGTCAAGTTGTGATATGCACTGGGACTCGAGTTTTAGAGGGAGAAAGGGGTCGATTCATATAGTCTCGTTCTAAAGTTTAGGTCACACGGGAGAGGAGGTGTTTAGTCTGTACAAGCGTCGTACAACGATAAGCCAAGTCTTTTGTGCAACAGTCGTCAATCTGTCCCGACTTCACGGACCAAATAACTCCTCCCCTCAATGACATACTGACAGGACCTATCTCAAACTGCCGAGATACCGATACAATAACAAGAGTCTATCTTGATAAGCCCATGCACTAACACTTCTACCCCAGGTTTTGACACGTCTCCGCTAAATATACCGCAAAAGGAAATATCTCGAGAAGACAGAAGTCGTCTGATTGGTTACAGTACTCTAGCGGCTTCAACACCAAAACCAAGAACCTGTCTAGTGGCAAAGGAAAAACCACGATAGCAAGAGGCTCGTTGTTCCTTGCTAGTGGATTGCGGGGGAGACGATCTAGATGCTCAATGGCCTGTTTTTTTCTCGCGAAATTTCCTATTGCGGTAAAATTAGAGAGAGATATGCGTTATCTAAGATCTTCATGAGACTGGGGTTGACGATAGTTATGGTTTCTCGTACAATTTCCTGTTTGGGTGATTCAAACTTGGTAGGGTCAATTAATTGGAGATATGATGGGATTGCTGATTATCATTCGATTGAATGGGGAGGCAAGATATGGACCCGGGCCGAGGATAAAATGAGTTGCCGTCCTTGCTTAACTTGCTGTGGCTGCTCCTACATTACATTGTCTCTATTCTCCGTCATTGGCATATTGAACCTACTTAGATTGTTCTCCTGCTTTCAATCCCTCACAATGTCATCCAAGGACGGCTACTCATGGACAGAGTCCCAAGGTCTCAAGTCCGGCGTTCCCTGCATTGGCGCCATCAGTCCTCCTACAAATCTCAAAAACAACAATACAAAATACGATGTAATTGTTGTTGGAGCAGGATACTGTGGTCTAACTGCAGCCCGAGATGCAGCTATAGCCGGTAAGTCTCATCTTCAAACTCTTAGAGCAAAGCTAACTCAGCACAGGCCTCAAGGTGTTGCTCATCGAAGCCCGTGATCGCATCGGTGGTCGTTCCTGGTCTTCAAATATAGAAGGCTATCCATACGAAATGGGCGGAACGTGGGTATTCTGGGGTCAAGCTCATGTCTGGAGAGAAATTCAAAGATACAACATGCAGAATGAGCTTGAGTTATCATATGATTTCTCTCGAGGAATCAACAAATACCTTCTCGTCACACCTGAAGGAACTCAGAAGTTTACCCACGAGGAAGAGGTCAGTCGCCTATAAATTCATGGAGTGTGTTGAAGTTAACATGTGTCTAGGACCAATTAATGCAGAGCGGTCTTCAAAAGCTCGTCAACGTAGACGGTCAAGACGGACGCGAAACCATCGTCTTCCCTCACATAAGCAAACTCGACGCAATAGCAGAAAAATACGACCGCATGTCCATCGCAGACCGCATCGCCGAGATTAAGACCGACCTTACATACAACGAGCGTATCTGCTTAGAAGCCTTTGTTCTTCTCTGCAGTGGCGGAACTCTTGAAACAACGAGTTTCTACGAATTCTTGCACTGGTGGGCCATGAGCGGATACTCTTACCAAGGATGCATAGAGTATCTCGTCAAATACAAGTTCAAGGGAGGCCAATCCAGTTTTGCCATCAACTTTTTTAAAGAAGCCCTTGCAACTGGAAACTTGACCTACTCTTTCAACACACCCGTCGCTTCTATTAAGAACAGTCCCGCTGGTGTTGAAGTTACTTCTCGAAGCGGCCAAACATTCCGAGCACGAAAGATGATCAGTGCGATTCCTCTCAACGTTCTCAACGACGTCAAATTTGATCCGCCTCTAGCAACAGGGAAGAAGGCAGCTGCTGATATCGGGCACGTCAACCAATGTATCAAAGTCCACGCCGAAGTCTCAGATAAAGATCTACGGTCTATGACTAGTATCAGCTATCCTCACAATAAACTGGCATATGGCTTTGGTGACGGAACTACACCAGCGGGAAATACGCACATCGTGGCTTTCGGAGGACAAAACAATCACTTCCATCCTGAAGAGAACATTCAAACTACACTGGATGCTTTCCAAGGATTTACTCCGATGAAGATTGAGCGTTTGGTAAGTTCCATATGCCACTGACGGCAAAAGGCATGGCTAACAGTGTTTAGGTCTTCCACAACTGGTCCAAAGATGAATTCGCCAAGGGCGCATGGTTTTTCTCACGACCTGGTCTTTTGGCTGATCATCTAGGTGACATGCGAGCTAGTCAAGGAAACATCATCTTTGCGTGCTCAGACTGGGCTCTCGGATGGCGTAGTTTCATCGACGGTGCTATCGAAGAGGGAACGCGAGCAGCCATGGTTCTTCGATCTACTTTGTCTGAGAGAAGCCATCTGTGATGCTATGATTTGGGAGTTTCTGTATAGCACTGTATCAAAAGTTAGCATTAGACATTACCGTTCAATAGCTTACTCGTATCATCATCCAATCATCTTTACACCTCTTCGCCCCGTATTATCTCCGGCGCAACATCTCTCTTGGGAAGTTCTACAGCAACCATCTCGGCGATACCAAATTGGATCTAGCGTACCTACTATAATTCAAAATTTCCAAATTGAAGCTGTCAAATCTTGAATCTTACACCACCAGCAACCATGGCGACCACCACCAAACCCCAAAAGGCCTCGCCTTATCTTTTTGTTTACAACACTCTCTTCGCTCTTGTTCGAATCGCTCTTTTCGTCAGAACAACTTATCTATGGACGCAGCAAGGCAACGGTGCTGTGTGGGATGAACTCAACGTCACGGCGCGATGGACAGAGACTTTTACGGTGATGGAAGTGCTTCATGCGGTCGCAGGTCTTGTACGCGCTGCCCCAGCTACAACAGCGTTGCAAGTCGCTGGACGAAACACTATTATCTGGGCGATTACGAGAAACTACCCCGAAGTTGGGTTCAGAGAGGATGCCTACAGTTTTATGCTCATGGCGTGGAACGCAGCTGATGCGGTGCGGTATCTGTATTTCACGCTTCAGACGGGAACGGGATCTGTGCCAGCGTCTTTGACATGGTTGAGGTATGCAAACATTATCAGATTAAAGATTGAAACTAACAGATGACCAGATACAACATGTTTATCGTGCTTTACCCTGTTGGTATTCTTTCAGAGATGAAGCTTGTTTACGAGGTTATTGTACCTTCTCAGGCACGAAACCCCATATATCAGTATCTGCTGTGGTTTGGTTTGGCTATTTATGTCCCTGCATTTTATATCCTTTTTGGACACATGCTAGCTCAGAGGGCAAAGTTGAACCGATCTATGTCCAAGAAGCAGTCTTGATTTTGTCAGTTGACTTCGTGTTCAAGTTTCTGATATAGAAATACTTTATAGGCAGGCCACATCATGGGTTGGCGGAGAATATAAAGACCAAGGTCTTGTATTGTCAGAGGAAGCTGTCTGTCTATAGAGGCAAGATTCATATAATGATATCAAATTTCAATTTCAGCCTCATCAGATATTAAGTATCCTGTTGGTAGCCCTACAAAGTAGTTCATGCCGGACTATCGCAAGTATCACTAACCTTGACTGAATTACCAGTGGCCGCATCAGGTCTTGAACATGGAATAGTTATAATATGTCTTGGACAAATTCGAGCCAATTCAATGACTGGACGTCAGGTCTGAGCATACGACACCGTATCAGTAAACGAGATCCAACATCTGAAACCTTGCCTTCCATCTCAAACCACACCTGTGACAGTACTCTCTGCCGGGCTAAATTTGGACTAAACGGATAAGAATGCCTTGTCGCTTGGCATCTCAACCAGGGAAGCTTTTCATCCGATGTGACGGTGAGAGAATCTTTTGGATAGACAGTCGCGCCGGGAACTAGTTACCTCGGCAGTAGCCGCATCTTAGCTGTCGCGAGATACATGATGCTAGGCCGAACGAGGTATTGGGGTTGGACTCTAAAATGGCATGTTACATCGTCTTGGCAAAGGCATGTTCACCGTAGGTATTGTTAGCGCTTGATGGGAGTTGTAGCAGGTTGGCAGGTCTTGTCGCATCGGAGTGGTTCTTGTACAGTCAATTAATCTCGAATATTCGTTGTATGTATCCCGATATTCGCTGTACATCGAAAATAAAAGAATTCGCTTTCATCGGTAGATCCCAGTTATGAAACCCGCTGACATGGGTACCGTATCCAGGGTCTTGGATGATACCATCCCGCGATGATTGTCCCGCGATGTTAACCGCTTGAAGACAAATCCGATACATTGAATTGATGAATTATCTTTGAGTCAACAGACAAAGACATGTTGTACAAGTCGTCACGCGTTTGCGGTGGCTCATTCGTTCACGTTGATCAGCGGCGGTAACTACGCGCGCAAGTACCGTATCGAGCAGGGTTTGGACGAGTACGACGGTGACGAGATGATTCGCTGAGACGTATGTTAATCGCAATTAGAGTGGCAGTGAATATGAATCAAATAGCTGAGCCTCGTGTCTTATTCATGGTCGCTTAGACATTATGAGAGAGACGACACGTGTAAAGGCCAAGAGAAAGACAGACTCGACAGTAAATTGTGCTTAACCCAATACTATATGTAAACAAGTCATACTGGCGGTAACAAATGCCAAGCAGACCCTTTATGCAGGAGTAGGTACACAGCCTTCAAAGGACGCGCAATTGCCAAGACACAGCCTCTCCAACGATCCCTGCACCGATAATTCTATGTGGAGCGAGTTATCCAAGACCCTTAGCCGGGTACTGTGATTTAATTACGGTGTCATGATAGCAGATTAATTATGCCTTTTGGGCAGATGCTATTTGCCGACTCGTATAACACGGGAGGACCAGGCTAGTGAATCAACACTGAACTAGCGGGATTAAGCTCCTCTGTACAGAGTACTCTGTAAAGTGAAGCTGTTTGACACTCTGACAGTGACTGCTTCTGCCAAGACTACGGTTAACTCGGCGTCTGCTCACGGGGTTTCCGCGTTATTACGCCAAGGTCGCAGTCAAGCCGCCAAGAGGGGATATTACCAAAGTACAGATCATCACAGGAAAAGACTTTTTTTTATTCATGTTAGCTGCCGTTCAAGCTGTCTGAGCCCCCTACCCCTGCCTGGCACTGACAACTTTCATTATTATATCTTACTTGCACTTCCCGTTTCTTTTCTGTTCCCCAAACTTGACCCCAACACAACAACATCACCTCCAACTACCATTCATAATGTCTGCCCCATACGATCCCAACCAAGGGTAAGCAGCAGCACTACAATAACAGTATTAAAATAATAATACTAACTTATTCTCAGCTACTACCCTCCTCAGCAGGGTGGATATCCCCCTCAAGGCGGCTACCCTCCCCCACAGCCCGTAAGTTTATGAACCCTCATCCCCAAACCATCACCACTAACAATCCCCAAGATGCAGTACCAGCAAGCGCCACCACCCCAAGAAGAAAAGAGCCACGGCTGCTTCTACACATGTATCGCCACACTCTGCTGTTGTTGGGTCTGCGGAGAGACCTGCGAGTGTTGTCTTGAGTGCCTCGACTGCTGCTGTTAATCACACCACCTGCATTTCTCCCCCCCCCCCCCTCCAAACAAAGCGCTTGGAGATAATAAAGAATGCATGATTTTTATTGCCCTTTTTCTCATTACCCCTACATAGCTACTGGGTCTCTCATCCAGCTTCTTTTTTTGTAGCTCTCAAATAACGGCCTAAACACAATACCACACATGTCATCAACACAAGATTTAAGCCTTGAATAAAGTTATCCCCAATTAAATACTCGTGCATGTGTAGTTTAAATTAAACTTGACGCCCCTCCCACGCGACATCGTTGACAGTTGATGTTGGCCAAGCATTGAAAGTACCTGTAACTTATAAGCAATCCATCAAGCACTCACGACAAAAACATACTCTGGACTCTGTTTATCCTTAATCTTATTACAATCGCAATAAGCAGGACACGTAGCAGTCGGTTTCGCTGAAGAAGCAGTGATTGCAGGCTCTCTACACGGCCTACAGCGAGAGTTGGCCAGGCACTGGAAGTATCTAGACAGCATCAGCATACAGACGCCCGTGTGTCTCTAACAAATGCATGCTAGAGTTGAGGCTTATTCTACTTACTCGGGACTTTTCTTGTCTTTTATTCCCGAGCAGTCGCACTCTGCCGGACAGCTCTTATTCGTCGTGGGCGTGGGGTCGTTGACCACGATGATCCTGACCAGTCCTGTCGAGATGCTCTCGGTGTAAGTGCCAGGAGGCATTGTTCTGTAGTCTGTGGGCGGTGCTCTAATGTCATTGACGATGTGCTCAAAGGGTCTTGGTTCAATTGCGACTTGCAGAACCTCATCCGTCGTGTCCCTTTCATGCCGTGGGATGGCATGGGAAGCGGTGCAGAGGAGCAGGACTGCGATGCCCTGTAAAGACAGCATGGTGAGATGAGTATTTCTGACGGTTATAAAGCAAATGGATGACGATTATACTTTCTCTCATACAGCCAGTACAATTCCTCAATTCGACCCAGTCGTCTGGCTCTGGGTTTATGTAGTCACCCTTCGTCCCAGGCCACAGCGACGCCATGGACTCGTATCACCACTACCGACCAACATAAAGAAACACGCGCAATCTTTGACATCATGGTTTTATTTGTGTTTATCCTGTGTTTGTTTCTTTCAACTGACACGGACCGGCCCCAAGGTGAACAATGTCGACGCGGCGGTGTTGCAGTGTTGCGTCTACCATCAACGGTACAATCGAGACACCGTGATTGCAACGATACTGGGGTCAACAACTTGCTGAATATTCTTGGAAATTACACATCAAACTCGCAGATATTTTATCTCATAAGATGCAAATTGAAGCGGACGGCAATCTCTCCTCCAAGCGCCCCAGTCCCAATTACCAAACATCCATACAACCTCGCCTCGAGGCCCTAATCTTTGTACAGCACCGTTACCATCACAGATCAACAATGCCACCTCATCTAAACCCCAAATCGAACACCAGATCCGATATCCAAGACATTCTTATCATAAATCATCATTCGCGACGCCTACTAAACACCATCCCAAGATGCGATTGGTCTCTACACCATCAAAGTGTCTCGGCCACAGCATAATTCACCGACAGCAATCCGAAGCAAAACAAAAACGCTCATCGTCTATTCAAAAAATTGCACCGTCATAATCTATCTATCCCAAACCCATAGTTTACTTTACTCCTTCGTCACAGTTCTCTTCTCTTCCCTTGTTCGTCGCCGTAGCACAAAGTCCCTCGTCCTCGCAACGCCTTTGTAGAAGCGACCATCCACGTCAACACCGCGACCCTCGAGATTCGACAGCACGGCGTACAGCGCCACCCAGACCAACACGCAGACATCCCAGATGTGGGTGAACCACCAAAAGACCTGGTTGCCAAGCGGGCACGTAGCATACTCGAATTTCCACTCCCACGTCTCTTGGTCGAACCACAGACTCAGCAGACCAGCATTTCCACCGAAATCGCCCATCATGCTGCGCACCGTGATCTCGCGGCGGCCGGGGATGCCCTCGCTTCCTGGGATCTGCTGTGCCTGGGCGTCGGACCAGGTAGCGACTTGCCATGAGCGCTGCGAGGGGTCTGTTCCATTTGTTTGGTTGATGTAGTGGTACGTGTCGCAACCTGCGTGGTCGTGGCCGTTGAGCATCAGACCAGGACGGCCGTAGCCTTTGCCGGGAGCATTGCTCTTTGCGCTCATACCCCACATGCCCTCCAAGAAACCACGAGTAGCATCAACGCTGAGCTGGTTCTGCTCCTTGAGACCTCCGCCATCGGCCGCGGTGTGAAAGTCAAAGAGCGGTGCGTCAACGCAAATGCCCTCGGGCTTGTACATGGGAATATGCGTAAGAATCAGCGTAAACTCTCCCTTGTACTGCACAGCACCAGAAGTTCCAATGACGCTGTTGATGAAACCGTACGTAGCATCCTGAAGAGGAAGAGACTTGGCTGGTGTATCGAGGTTCATATCGTTGACACCGATGATGCGCAGCTGAGGAATCACCCTTGTAGAATCGGGGTTTTCATCAGAGTACAGAGTAGCCCTCGTCTCAGGATCCGTAATGGGCAGCTCAAAACGAAGCTCGTAGTTTGTCTTTCCAAAAACCCGTTCAAAGCGCTCCAATCGCTCCTCGGTCAAGTCTCCAGCATATCCAATATCGTGGTTTCCTGCCACATTCATCATTCTCTTCTTCCAAACCTTCTCTTCCTCGCTACCATCCAAAACTCCAGATACTGTGTAATTGACACTTGGGTATTTCGCCAGGTCGTCCGAAAGCCTCTCGGTTCCTTTAAACACGCGGTTCCAGAACCGTCGGCCTCGCTTCTCGAATTCCTTGTCGTCGATCCACTGGCTACCGACGAGGTCGCCCAGCACTGACACGTGGGTAGGGTTGGTCCACCAGTTTACTTGACGGTAGATATGCGCCAGATAAAAGTCGTTGCCCCATAGATCGAACCGCTTGCGCTGCGACATGAGCCAGTAAGGAAGATCCTCCATGAAAACATCAACGATATCATGGATGATCTGTCTAACTCGCTCGCGGAAGCACCAATGGCTCGTCTGAAAAGTCACCTTTTTGTAGGCAGCCTTGATATGTGGGAATGTGCCCAGGTAGTTTGTAATAATCGATGTGTCGCCCTCCAACTGGGGATCGCCCAGCGCAAGCAGTCGGAAGGGCGCAAGCTTCGCATGATCGTCGACGGTAGGCTTCGAAGGCCAGTGAAACTTTTTCGTCAGGGAGTACGCCTCGTGGCTATCGCGCGACTCGACGGGGAATGCGCATCCTTGGATGACGGGGAAGAGGTAGAGGTAGAGAGTGAATGCTACCGAGAGCGGCACCAGCAGGCGCAGGCCATGGCGGAGAAAAGCCACGACGTTCATGTAGCCGACCTCATGCGCGAGCCACTTTGGGGCTATTTTATTAAAAATTGGCCAACGAAACTGTTGGCGAGAGCAGCGCAATAGTTGGCAAGAAAAGAGAATAAGGTGGTGATACCCCTGGAATGCAGATGTTGACGACACGTGAAGACAAAAATGGCTTAGTCATGCTAAGACCCCTTTTCAAGGAGTAAGGGCAGCATTGGTTTGAAGGAGGTGTTAGTTTCAGAAAATTGGAAACTATTATCTCGAAACCGGTTTATTGTTAATTTTCTAATTGATTACAGAAAATACCTACGTTGGTTGAACCTTGAGCGTTGAGGGTTCGTTTACTGCAATGTCCAGATCCCTCCATCAATTGATGCTACCTTAATTCAAGATCTGCACAGCATCCTTGCTTATTCTGTAAACTGTTCAATTGGGTATCTATTGACTTGCAAGATTGTATCAAGATCCTTCAAGAGTGTGTCGTTTGCGCGTTTCAAGCCCTGTTTTGATGTGTTTCCTTGTAGGTAGCTCGTTGAATGGCGAGACCTAGTCCACTGCGATGCCAAGATGCAGTTGAGCACAACCATGCACCGCCAGGGCTCTGTGTCATCAGGCAATCATTCGGTGCTTGCACATATGAGCTTCATCTCTTCATTCCTCGTATGTCTCATCCTCCTCCTGAGGCCACTCCACCTCAAACTCTGGATCATCACCCTCATGCTTTGCCACCGCAAACACAACCAAGCTGTTGTTCTTCAATCCCAATTTTGCAGGCGTGCTCTCTCCATTCCCCGTCTTGAGCTTGACCCATCCCGACGAGGGATCGTTGGGAATCTTCAATGCGCCATACACAATGGTCGAGTCCTCGTCGACAGAGGTGTTCTTGGGAGGTGAGATGGACGTGGTAAGACCCTGGGGGTATCGATCGGTTATGACGCTGATAAGCTCGGCGGTGACGTTGGAGAAGGGTGCGAGGGCGTCGATGAAGAGGTAGATGGTATGGATGCCGTGCTTGAAGCGCACAGAGATGTGTGCGTCATCAACGTCAGTCTGGTTTCGTTAGTGTCTGGCGGTCAACAGGTGGTCGGTATCTTACCATCTTGTCGATCTTGGGAGGTGTAAGGTTTGAGAAAGACGTCAGAGGTCAAGGAGTCGACTTCTAAACTCTCTTCTTTGTTCAATCCATGAGGGGTGGCATTCAATTCGGTGGGGCTAATCGCGGCTTTGTCGCGACGTCACGTGGGCCCGCGTAAAGTGAGTTGGATCAGTCTGTCAGCAATTGAGCCTCAGTAAATCAGATGAACAGTCAATAAATGTGCAAAAACATAGAATATCTGTTATAAGATCCGTAAGAACGAGAAGCCAGTTGGTGTGTGGGTTTGCTCTGTCTTGATACAGGTAAATATCATGGCTGTAGCTTGTATCACACTGGGCATCAACATTGGATCCGAACAACAGGGTGCAAGCATCAAAGTCCAAAGCCACCACATTATTGATACGTCACCTTTTCAAGGATGAGATGACTCGGTGACATCTTATAGTCAGGTACCAGGCTGACAGTAAGGCCCCGATCAAAGACAGGTTCGATAGCATGTCTTCTAGAAGGCCATCAGTTCTCAGCACCAACATTAATTACCCTGTACACACCACACCGCGGAAGACGTATGGTACTAAAATAAAGAATAAAGCCGTGCAAAAAACCGTACATTAGCACAAACGCACTGTCCATCAGATGAGCACTTCGCATCATCCATAATCAATTCACATTACCTATTCAAATCTATCACGACGACAAAAAGACATCGGGCCTTTGCTGGTTATCGTGGTTTAATACCAAGACCAGCCCAGACCAAGCCAGCCCCTCTTTACTCTTGTCTCAATTACCGACAACAAGCGCAAGCGAAGCGAGGCAACCTCTTTCTAGCATCAACACCAAGGAAAAGCAAAGAAAAACACCGCCAACACCACCGGGATTGTAAACTCCGGGCCTTGTCGTTCTCCGCAATCACCGCCGAGCAAAGATCCACAACTGAGAATCAGCCGCGCAGAAACAAGGCTAGTAGGGCAGACCACCGCAGAGCCTCACGTTAATCTTGGCCTTTTGATCTATTGCAGCGAGAGGAAATACTGCAACAAAAATATCTACCATGACCTCCGCTCCGTCATCCCGGCCCGGCTTCACACCATCTGGCGCCGCGATGGCCTCACCACCCGACCTGGACCTGGCCTTCCCGCAGGATGCCTTCCCCCGCCTGTCGGTCGCAACACCCACGCGGCTGCTGCTGGGCACAGTCTCGTCGGCGCTCGTGGGCTTCTCGCTCGGGGCGACGCAGGGTGGTCAGATGGCGCAGCTGCGGTTCCGGGCCGAGCACGCCCACAAGATGCCCGACACGACGACAGGGTGGTACTTTTACCACAAGAGCAAGAACTACCACGCCATGCAGGGCGGCATCCGTGAGGGCTTCCGCATGGGGTTCAAGACGGGGTTCTGGAGCCTGTTGGCCTTGTCGCTCGAGAGCACGGTCGATCGTTATCGCGGGGCCAGCGACATGTTTTCCACCACGATAGCCACGCTTACGGTAGCTGGCGCGTTTTCACTCTGGCGTAAGTTTTCTTTTTTACTCAATCTCAATCCAAATCCAACCTCGGCTGCATGCATTGACTAAGAGGATGGTAATTGCGCAAAAACCCCATACGGGGAATTCCCACTACCACTAAAAAGCATGGCACCTGCAGCCGAGAGATGGAAAGCGACGGGTAGATATTGCAAGATCAGAGTCAAAGAGTGGGGGGCTAACAAGCGCCGAACATCGGCGTGTGCATCTAGATCGCCTGTCATTAACAACCGCCGCCCGGACCGCGCGATACGGGCTCATGTTCGGTCTCGCGTACGGTGGGATTCAAGACCTCGTTGGCTTAGCCCGAGGCAGACCGATCGGATATGTCGAGTTTCTTCGACGTCGACGTTTGGCTATTGAGGATGATGCTCGAGTATTGTAGCAAGTCTAAACATACGCATATGTTATTATTGTACAATTATTGAAGATATTAATATCACGACTGGAAACATCAAATGCTTCATATCCGCATTGACCAGGGATCTACCGGTGCAGAGATCACCAGGAATAAAAAATCATTAGTGTCGTTTCGTTATCGGGGCAGTCCGAGTTTTTTGTCTTCTAGGTGGACGCCTCTCCCGTGAACCAGCCCCAAGAGAGGGGGGAGAGCGGCTTTGCTCGGTCTTTTATGGAGCATGATCGATAAGCAGACAGCAGTAATAAAGCTTCTAGCGAGATGGAACATTTTTCTGTGTCACTGCGACTGAAGGAGACTAAACTGTTCCAGGCTGTTAGGCCACTCGCTGCATGCAGCAGCAGGGCACGAGTAGACAAGATAGACGGGCAGACATGGGAAAGCTGATGATATGGCAGCAGAGCCCCATTCGTCACGTCCATCTCGGCATATCGTCTTATCTACCGGTTGCAACGATGACAGTTGGCAGCAGCAACGTCTTTACTACAGAGTACAGAGATCCGTATTCCGCACCCCTTCTATCCTTGCGTAATAGAGACCTAATTGACCAACCCCAGACCCAATCGTCATCAGAACCAAGTCACAAGACCCTTTTCATTGTCTCATCTCAAAGCACAAACCATCCAAATGCCTGTCAAATGTTCCAGTCCCCAAAGAGTTAAGAGAATGCTTGTGATGCATCTCCAAGGTTTCCCCACAATGCCCTGTGCTGTTCTTTACCCAATTACATAACACGTAATCTGCTGGGATCGCGGCCTGTTGCGGCATCCAAAGAAACATTCAGCGTCCTTTTCTTCCCCAGCTTCCTAATCTCTGCCTCGAGTCGCCTCTAACCAATCACCGTGTCGATCGCCAACTCTGCCACTCCCCCACGCCCCTCAACGGCTACATTCGGTTCTCTTTTTTAGAATGATGCAAGACTAGCTTCACTTTTTTAACAGCCACGTGACGGCTGATAAGCTCCGTCTAGGTCGCCATCGTTCAAGGATCTTGGAGAAAGGTCCCGGTAATCTGGGGCCTGTCTACTGTGTATCTCCTTTCGCCCTGCCTTTACTGACCTGGCAGCTGTTGGTCCTTGATATCACGGGTCCGCACTTCGCTCGGCCATTACGGAGAGAACAAAAACAAGGGGGTTCGTTTAATGCGTAGCCTACAATCATGACTAGCAGCTGGGAATATCAATGGCGAGAAAAAAAAAAGTTTGGAATGGGGAACGGGGAACGGGAGGATAGGCTCACGATAGCGCCACCTCCATCACACGCCCCTGGAGTTGCGGTGCTAGACAGATCCAGGCACCGCAGTCAACCGACAATCTAGTGTCAGTGCTAGACCACCAGATACAGATATATTAAGCTCTCTGCCACCCGTTGCTCTTTACCCAATCTCAACAATATAGAATTAACTTATCTTGCATCATCGCACCGACCACCCTTATCTCTTGCACGTAAAACAACAACAACAACAACAATACAACACCCACACACTTGCTCAACACACTTGCTTGGATCCATACTGATCCAGCCTTTCCATCAACACCTAGGACCTCTTTCCAACTACATCTCAATCTCATATAATGAGCTCGGCCCTTCGGCGAGGGACTGCCCAGCCCCTTCGCTGGGCGACAGCATCCTCCAGCGCCATCACCATCAACACTCTCCGACCATGCCTGGCTGCCCGCCGTCACATCCACTCTTCTGACCGACGAACCAACACCATCGTCGAGCAGCGCCAGATCCGCGACCCTCTCCCTTCCGTCCCCAGCAAGGCGCCCCTCTCCGTACTGCCTCTGATCATGATCCTGCGATCCCTGGCCACCATGACTGTTTCTTCCTCGCCTCTCCTCCTACCTCCTTCTCTGCACGTTATGGGAATCCTGGCCAACACCTCCAACCCTATCCTCAACCCCGACAAGAACCCCCTTCTGCGATTCTTCCTCAAAAAGACCTTTTACGCTCAATTCTGCGCTGGCGAAAAGTCACCCGAGATTAAAAAGACTATCGACGGACTCAAGAACATTGGCTTCAACGGTGTCATTCTCAACTACGCCAAGGAGGTTGTCCTCACTAAGGACGAGGGCGCCGATCTCAAGAACGCTGCTGTCGAGACCGAATCAGCCATCCAGAACGAGATCCTCCCCTGGGCCCGAGGCACCCTTGAGACTGTCCGACTCGCCGAGCCTGGTGACTTTGTCGCTCTCAAGTTTACTGGTGCCGGTAGCATCGCCCTCCACCAGCTCAAAGAGCGTATGCCTCCCAGTCCCGCCATGTACAAGGCCATCGACTCCATCTGCCAGCTTGCCCACGAGCGAGGTGTCCGTCTTCTCTTTGATGCCGAGCAGGACATGCTCCAGGACGGTATCGATGACTGGACTCTCGAGTTCATCCGCAAGTACAACAAGGGTCTTGGTGAGGCTGTCATCTTTGGCACTTACCAAGCCTACAAGAAGAAGTGCCCCGAGGTTCTCTCTGCCCACCTCAAGCTCGCCAAGGAGGAGGGCTTCGCTCTCGGTGTCAAGCTTGTCCGTGGTGCTTACCTCAACTCCGACCCCCGTGAGCTCTTCCACGACACCAAGGAGGACACCGACGCCTGCTTCGACTCCCTCTCCGCCAGTGTCCTCACCCGCGAGTGGAACGCCGACGTCAAGGGTTCCGGTCCTTACCCCGCTGCCAGTCTCGTCGTCGCCTCTCACAACGCCGAGTCTGTCCGTCTTAGCCGTGCCATTATGGAGGCCGGCCGTGCCAAGTCTGACATTGCTTTTGCCCAGCTCCAGGGCATGGCCGACGAAGTTAGTTGCGAGCTCGTCGAGGCCAACCAGCAGGACAAGACCATGAACCTGCCCGCCTACAAGTACCTCGTCTGGGGTACCACCGGCGAGTGCATGAAGTACCTCCTCCGCCGCGCGCACGAGAACAAGGATGCCGTGCAGCGCACCAAGGGCAGCCGAGATGCTCTTTGGCATGAGCTTGTCCGACGATGCAAGAGCGTTGTTGGCCTTGCTTAAATGAACAAAAAAAATAAAAATAAAGAAAAATCGGGAATGGGAAAGAGAAAAGAGCTTTATATCATTGTCTTTTGGGATTTCTTTTGTTTTGCATCATGGGTAGCGATCAGGAGTCCGGGGCGTCCAGCATCTCTATACCAGAGATAGATCAAGCATAGATGAAGAAATGACTTACGTTTTAGTCTTACAATTATTCTGATTTGACAAGTGATGTCTTTTTGTGATGAAGCTTTTAGATTCGTCCTTTCGTGACTCAAACACCCCGTAGAGCCATGGCGCCTATGACAAGCGACTCCATCTCCTTCTGTTTGACCTTTTCATCCTGGATATCGTCTAGCCACTTGAGTCCATTCAACTTGTAGTACTTGCGTACTTTGGGTACGTCAGTAGCGATGGATATTTGCTCATCAGTGATGGACACAGCCTCTCCCTCGACATTAGTCTTGAGATGTTCCCAGATTTGGTCTTGGGTCAAGGGCTCAGCACCGTCCTCTCCGGGAAACGTGACCTTGACAACGACGAGGTCCTGGGTTGATGGAGAGATACCATAGCGACGGTAGGCATCAGCAATCTGGACGATCAGTCAGTCCCTGTTAAAGTACCGTGAAGAGCAAGGGTCATATTACGTTATTAGAGGAGCTCATTGTGCACACGATCTCGGAGTGAACGTTTGGCGTCCTGAGAGCGCCATTCACAGCCGTCGACGTAGCCTTGAATACGGCAGACAACAACTGAAGTCTCGAAACAACCTGCTCAATAGACAAACCCCAGTCATCAGAAATGCCCTAGATCTAAATCGGGTGGCCCGACGGAACTCACCACTGAGGCATCAATAAAGGCGTACTCAAACTCGGGGTTCCGGGCGAGGAGCTGCTGATGCAAAAAGGCCGCATTCTTGACACCACGGAACAGGGCGACGTAGACCTTGTGCGAGGCAGGCAGATGTTCGAGAGTCACTGTTTCGAGAGCCATGATGGGACTAAAGCCGAGAGAGCCGTTAGACTCAGACTTGGCAAATGCGTGATGATGCTACTTGGCAGGAGACAGAGACAAAAGTTCGTTTGCTTGCTCGCTTTGGAAGTCTGCTGATTTTTCGTAACCTTGTCGTAGCGCGACGGTTGAGATGATCTTCTGAGTTGAGAGTTTCTTGTCTCTAGTTCTGATTCTTTGACAAGTGTGGTTTAGTGTGGAGGGGTAATATTTTTCGGGAGTAGTAAAGTTCCCCTCATTCATCACATGTCGTTTTACTGTGTTTATACTGTATCTGATCTGTAAGACTCACAGATGTCTTCTGCACTCAAAATTAAAGGTTATAACACGTCACCTTAGTAAGGGCAAGCCGTGTGACAGATAAATACGTCAGAAATTAAATGTAATTCTTCATTTCCGGGGTGATGCATGCATTGAAGCCATCTTTGATCGCCTCGCCCGTCCGTTACTGTTACACACGCGTGCATCGCTCTCGATACCAATGAAAGCCATACCAATGGAGGATCAAAAGATCTACCCGTTGACAATGTGTTCTTTGTTGAAATACCGCCGATGCTAGGCCGCGCCACAGTCATCGAGTGCCGTGGTGAGAATAGGAGCAATGCGAATGGTTGGTTGTCGACTTGCGTCTGCTTGGCAGACTTGTGCAGGACAGGAAATAGTTTTACAGAATTAATAGAAACAGTGACAACACGAATAGCTTCATGTTTGTTTAGGTATAGTGAGACCAACTAAGTAGGGTTGCATCATCTCAGGTTACATGCAAATCATACGATGCCACCTAAAGAGCTTCCTCTCTGGTAATTGGATTTCTTGGTATTCATTCTTTGACTCCGCTATCCAGCTGCGCATGCGTGTAACGAATCGTCATCGTTGTGTGACGGGACCTCCGATGTGTCTACTCCAGCCACAGCATCATGACGCTTCGTACGGCACATTCACCTCGTGGCTTGGCTTTGTCTTGCCCAGAAATGGACCAAGGTCTAGACCATCATCACCAGTCCTTGGTAAGGCGATCCCCCTTGCGTTGTGCTGTGCCGCGCAGCCCAGTCCAGTCCAGGGCCCTGCAAATCTCCAAGTAAACTTTGATGCCCGTCTACGGAGAATTCTTCAATCTCACACATCCTGGCTGAATCGACAGTGCTGGGCTGGCTGGCGTTTCTCTAACCACCGTTATTCTTTCTAGAAGGCATCTCCGTTGAGTCTCAAACAGTAATCTCGATCGATCAAGATATGGTTTATTTCACGACTCTATTTGATCTGTGCTTTGCAGAACAGAATACGGTCTTTCCGGGGAACCAGGACTCACGATTGACATGCTCTACTGCACGTCAGCCCCAGGCAGTTGCGTACTGTAGAGGTAGGTGTATCTATTTTAACTCATGAAGCTAAATCTCTAGTGGGATGATGGATGGATCGTTACAACTTGGCATGTAGACGATAACCAGATACCATCATCTTGACCTTTGACTTATAAGACCAAGACATAGCAGCCTTATAACCCCTGTTTCTATTGTCAATCGAATCTATCCATTCATTTTCAGTGTCAGTTGTCTCATTGATTCTGTCTGCAACACATCATATTTCATCATATATTAGACAGCCACAAAGACCAAATCTAGACCATTCCAGTCTCATCCTCCCTGTCCATCCCGTCTTCCCTTCTCTAGGCTCAATTTACCACCCTGTACCGGGTTGTCGAGCCGTCCCCAGGCCTCCACACAACCCTTCGCAGCCTTTAGGCCGCTAATGCACAGCGCATTCCCCGCCAAACCCATCCCCTGTACAGTGCCAGCGTCGGCAGCGACAGCTATCCAAGTCCACCAACTGCAGTTGCAGGCGCAGCCACGGCTAGTGACTCGTAGAAGAGCCAATATGATGGAGGCCATATCCCAGCGCAACTTCAATTCCTCCTCCATCGCCAACCTTTCCACCCCAACGTCGCAGTCGTTGACGTCGCAGCCAGGTAGTTTATACTGGCCATTCGACGCGCGATCATACTCCGCCCTCGCATGGGCGCCCGATACCTTCGCTTACAACTGCAACCCTTCTCTCGCCGCTGTCAAGCCTTCTGCTGCGACTTTGACTAAACCCACTGGGCGGCGCCCGCGCCAGCCTGCCGCGATATCTCGTTGCACGGCCAGGACAAAGGCCAGAACCGCGTCTCCTGCGAGTGCCGGCTACAGGAGCGCTCCCTCTTCAGCACCATCCTCTGCAAGATCCTCACCTGCTTGCACGAGGACCTTTTCTCCACGCCCCAAGTCCAAGATGCCTGGTCGACCTCTGAAGCGGGCTGCCAGCAGTGGTGAAGACGACCACATTCAAGCGCCAGGAAAAAAGCAGCCCCGATTAGAACGAGGACCCGATGATTTTTCCAGCGTTGTCAAGAATCGATTGCAGTCTTATACACGCACTGGTCAGGCTTGCGACAGGTGCAAGGTACGTCATGAACCTCAGACCACACTCATGATAACACAGCTAACGCGCAATCTATAGGTGCGCAAGATTCGATGCGATGCCCTCCCCGAAGGATGTTCCCACTGCACCAACCAGAACCTCGAATGCTATGTCACAGATCGCGTGACAGGTCGCACAGAGCGACGAGGATATATGCAGGAATTGGAAAGAGAAAAGAGCGACATGCTTTCCCACATCCGCGATCTCGAGAAGCTACTCGACAACAAGGGCGTTGAGGTCAAGCCCTGGGAGTGGTCGCCCTACGCGCAGTACCCTTCGGGCGTAAACTTTGACGACATGGGCAATCCAATTCCTGATCCAAGTACTGGCGAAACATGGTCCCAGGTTGGCAGCGCATGGGTTAAGAATTCTTCCTCTGGCTCCAACGCTGGATCAAGTCCAACCTTTCCTCGCACTTTGGAATCTCGACCCCACGACAATCACCTTGGTGTTGGTTTCGACAGCTCTCCTTTGAGCTCAATTGGAGGGACCAAACTGTCAATTCTCGGCATGACAGTCGACCTCGCAAAGTTCGAAGCCGACGAGCCACCAATCGATGCAAAGCCCTCGGCGCCATTGTACAACAAGTCGTCGCAATCCTTCCTCCAATCCGCTATGCGCATCAACCCTCCCATGCACGTCGACATGCCCTCTCGTGAAGATGCATTCACCTACGCCGAGTGGTACTTTATGACATTCTCCGCCTTTCTCCCACTCCTCCACAAACCTTCATTCATGCGTCTAGTAAGTTGAACTCAAACTTTCAGTATACAAATACTAATCGCGTGACAGTTGACACGCATGTACGACGAACCTAATTTTGAGCCTTCAGTGGCGGAGCTCGTTACCGTGCATATGCTTTTCGCCATCATTTGCTACCAGTATGGTACTCGAAATTGGCAGCAGGTCGATCAGCGCACTCAAATGAACGACCTGTCCAATAAGCATTACCATTTTGCTTTGAGCAAGTTCTTTGAGTTGACATGCACGCAGGATCTAGCTTCGGTTCAGGCGATGGCCATGATCGTCAAACATACCAGAGCTTTTCCCAAGTCTGGCTGTGTCTCAATCATTGCCAATCTTGCGCTGCAGCGTGCGCTCGAGCTTGACTTGCACCGAGAGTCGAGAAAACCAGGTGAAAGCACCAATCTTCAGCATGAACTCCGAAAGAGAACATTCTGGGTCATTATGACTGTTTACATTGCTGTCAATGGTCGTCGTGGCAGGCCCATGCCAATCACTATTGAGGAATTTGACGTCGGCTTTCCCGAGCCTATCGCAGACGAGCTCCTCTCGGATGAGGGCGTTGACACATCCCGCAACATTCCCTGCCCTTACTGGCCGGGCATTGCCAGTTTCAAGATTATTCCCATCTACTTGGAGATGTACTCCAACATTTACAGTGTGCGACGAGATGCGCGCAATTATGTCAGCATTGTCAACGCGCTCGAAGCCAAGATCAAGAACTGGGAAGATGAGCTTCCTGGCTTTTTGAAGATGGATCACGCCGAGCAAACAGAGCAGACACGCATGGCAGCTGTCTACGCCAAAACCTGGGCACTCGAGTTTCGACTCTGTCTGCGACATCCTTCAGTGGCCATGACAAGCGACAAGACGAAAATGGCAGAGAACATGTCAATCTGCGAGGAAGCCTCGCGGAAGATGCTTCAATGCCAGCTTGAGATCCAAAAGTGCAAGTGTCTCGATACTACGTGGTATCAGACTTCAATGTACACTGCTGGTGTTTTCACCATGCTGGCTGCCATGTGGGAGAGGCGATTTGAGACGACGCCAGAGGCCATTGCTGCCTTGCGCGAGGAGATGAACGGCTGGGTCGGCATTCTAGAGGAAGCCGGCTCACTGCTCGGTAAGTTCCAGCAAATCGTATACGAAAATGTCAGAGCTAACAATGTCACAGGATCGGGAACCAGTATTGGTGCCGAAATTGGAACCATCATTGATCGTACAATTGCGTGGATCGATCATGACATGCGCAGCAAGGAACCCAAGAGCACCCAGCCCTCCATCACACCGGAGATCAAGCAAGAGCGGACTGCTCAATCTTCTGCTTACCCGACCCCCCAGATCCCATCTACAGTGTCCAGTGGAGGCACTCAAGGCGAAGTCTCATCTGCAAAGAGTTACTTCCCAGAGCCTGAAATGAATGGACAGGCTCCTTATCCCACACTTGCCTACAACGAGCCCACACAAAACGGCTTGGCACCTGCTTACGACACTGGCGCCATGTTCTACAACACGCCTGCGCAAGCCGCAGTCACATCATCGGCCCTTTCGTCGTCCGTGGCGCAGGTGAACCCAATGCTCGCATTTTCTCAACCAGCCCAGGTACCCCAGCCTGACATGCTCTGGCAGGGTCGCGGCAACACTTGGCACGACTGGACTTCGGCCATCTCTGACACCCAGGATCGGTTCAGTGCATCCACTCTTTTGACGCTCGGAGGCAGTACACGAGATTCCTCCACCGGCGCAGGCGTCCCGGGCGTCACAGCCAGCCCATCAGCAAACGACATCAACAATATACAGAACGGAGGCCAGTGGCCCCTGATAATATTTGACCAAATGGCGCCAAACGGATCTTGATTATGATGTGAATAGGGACCAGTTGTCCCCTTGTGAGCATTTATTGGGGCGTTCTTGGTGGCGTTTCCGGGGAGAATCGCCACGGTTCAACAAAAAGGGTACTTGGGACGGTTGTATTGTACGATGTCTAACGATTGGAAGATATGGACGCTTTGCATGGTTGGAGTGTTTTGAATGTGTGATCAGCTTTGGATCAACGTTTTTAGTATATAGCTACCTTATAGACTGTACATTATGGATGCAAAAGTGCACATTGTTTTACAAAATGTCTCCCAAACTCTAAACTTGTGATTTCTCGCTACAAGATTGTACATTCATTGAACTTTAAAGACAATATTGCCTTTCATACATGTCAGTGCTTGGTGTTGAAGGATTGTTACTCAACCATTTACCCGAATCTTTTCCGAACCAAGCTACCCACTCTTTTCTTGTCGCGTTCAATTCCAAGCTCCACGTCCAAGATATTGCGAATCGACCTCTATCAGGAACTCTTTGCGCAGCCGAATTACATCGTGCGCGGCTCTTGACATCTCTATCATCATCTCTAACATCGCCGACAAGATGGGAAAGAAGCGGCGCGGTCACCCCGACATCGAGGAGGTCCTGCACCGTCCTTGGTGCTACTACTGTACGAAATCTTGCGCCGTGCACTCTTGTATCTTGATCGCTAACATTTATCATCAGGCGAGCGTGATTTTGAGGATTTGAAACTTCTCATCTCTCATCAAAAGGCTAAGCACTTTAAATGCGACCGCTGTGGTCGTCGTCTCAACACCGCAGGAGGTTGGTTACCTATTCCTAAATCTTGTACACAAACTAACGATTACAGGTCTCTCCGTGCACATGAACCAGGTCCACAAGGAAAACCTCACGCAGGTCGAAAACGCGCTTCCCAACAGACAAGGTCTCGAGGTGGAGATTTTTGGCATGGAGGGTATCCCCCAGGAAATGCTCGACCAGCACCGCAACCGCATCCTCCAGAACTTCCAGCAGGCGCAGAAGGACCGACAGATCGCGACCGGAAACCCCCTGCCTGGTCAGGGCCACCAGCAGAAGAAGATCAAGACAGAGACGCCGGATGATTTAAAGAAGAGGTTGGCAGAGTTTAGGCAGAAGAAGAAGGAGATTGCTGCCAATGGAGGCGTGGATCCTGATGCTGCTCCTGAGGCTGTAGAGCCTCAAGCTGCTTTCGTGAGTATTTCTGGTCTTGTGATGATGGCTTTGCTAATGTTTGTAGAACGCTCCTCCTACGTATGCTTCACAAAACCCCTACGAACAACCACCCTTTCCCCAAGCTCCCGCCGCCGTACCACCTTACACCTTTGCAGCCAACAACCTCCCCGCACGTCCATCATCCGGCGCCGCGCTTCCCACTGCGACAGGTCTTCCTCAACGTCCCACACAAGGCGGCGCATGGAACGGCGCACCAGCAGCAGGCGACGACATCGATAACCTGATCCGCATGGCGGAGGCGGGCATCAAGCCAGCAGCGCCAGCGGAGGAGGAGGGTGAAAAGAAGAAGAAGGAGAAGAAGGTGAGGATGTTTTACGACGATGCGGAGGTTAGTCCCGAGGAGAGAATGGCGGCGCTGCCGAGGTATGCGTTTGTGCCTGAAGTTGGGGCGTAGAGTTTTTATTGAGAGGGATTGCTTGCATGGTTGGCGTTTGGTTGTAAACTAAATGGTTAATTTGATGTTTGATGCAGACGAGATGGCTGCAAGACAGGCTGTTGGTGTGATTGTGCTGTTCGCCGGACGGAGTCTTTGTTAAACAGATGCTGTGATAGGAACCCATCGTAGAGAAGTCCAGATTGAAGTATGCATTTCCTTTACCAGGGACTTGCTACCAGCTCAGAACAAGTGATACTAGGAGCAAGTACTTCATCAGCTTAACAGACTCGGGTTCATTGCTCATGACTTGTGGTCAATTGTCAACACAAACTCGACCGATCATATCAGATTACCCTAGCAAATAAACAATAAAAATAAAATAAAAACACCTTGTTACTAGTCATTCTAGTCAAAGACGTGGCATTGTCACGAAACGACATGTCAGAATAGTGAAGCGATCTTGGGGAGCGATCTTGGGGAGTATTAGTCTCAAGCCGCATTCGTCAAAGTTACCCTGCAGCCCTGGAACACATTCTCAATAGTGCTCTATCCTGAGCTTCAACTTGTTGTTTGACAGTATTATCAGGCAATTGCTACTAAAATAACTCAATGTTTATCTTTTCTTATTCTGTTTGTTTAGATTTTCATCATAGCGTGGGTCATTGGTACATTGTTTATTGTCCGATGGATATCTGGATGATCGCTGTTCTTGGTGCTGTCGCAAACCAGCCCTGAATCAAAACATCACCAGCCTCAAAAGCAACGTCAAAAACAAATAGCTCACACACCTTGGGTCCCATCGCTTGACTCGAGACCCATACGTTTAATTGACCTGTCCGTCTTTGTAAGGGGTCAAGCACATGCATTGAAGCACTCACAGACTAACAGGGTCCCCCTAGAGCAGTGGCCCCAGCGCGTTTCTACAGCAACATTACCCCCCATAAACTGAAACCTCCACTAATGTAGAGAAAGAGAAAACAAACCAGACGTCACCCGCAACCATGCCTCGCTTCGGCAGCTTAAACTATACTCACTCTTTTCAACAAACCGCCAATTATACTAACATACCAAACCAAACAGCAGGTGCCAACATCTTTGTCTTGTCTAGACTCTTTTTTATTTCGTTTTTCTTCTTGTTCGAGTAACCCTCAACATTTGTTTCTATGATCCATTAGCTCATTCCCAAGAGCGCGCCTCTCATTTTAGTACTGTCCCGCTTTTGTTTACTTTGTAACGCCTTCCTCACCGATACTGCTGCACGCCACAAGAGAGCTCGAGGTGGTGATCTAAAGTTTCCGATTGCAACAACACCGCATAACGAGTAAACACCGATATTATGGCTATTACAGCCGCTCCAGGCGCTTCAGGGCAGTCTTCTATTACTGTTGCTGGTAGGATACACCTTCAAGATGAAACACTCCAGTCGCTAACTGTCTTCAGTTCGAGTTCGTCCATTCACAATCCGAGAAGCTTCGCAATTGTCAGTCGCCAATTCGATACAGCGAACCTTGTCGCTAACTATAACGCAGACAAAAGAACAATGACGGTACCATCTTTCTCGGCGACGGCTCTTTGGCTGCTGCGCCTACACCAAAGCTACACCAACGTGGTATTCGAAACGTGATCAAAGTTGTCGACGACCGTTGTTTGTGCGTTTATTCCTATCACAGCCATGGCAGAGGCTAACAATATGCAGAGTCTTTGATCCTCCCGAGGATAACCCCGTTCAGAAATTTGGTCGCTCAGTTGTCCCCTCATCGAAGAAAGTCAAGGACCAAGTTTTCGCCTTTGACCGTGTGTTTGACGACAACACCACCCAATCCGAAGTCTACGAAGGCACTACCCGAACTCTCCTCGATAGTGTACTGGACGGTTACAATGCGACGGTTTTCGCCTACGGCGCCACGGGCTGTGGAAAGACGCATACCATTACCGGCACTGCACAACACCCTGGTATCATCTTTATGACGATGCAGGAGCTATTCGAAAAGATCGACGAGCGCAGTCAAGACAAGGTCACAGAATTGAGTCTCAGCTACCTCGAAATTTATAACGAGACCATTCGTGATTTATTGGTTCCTGGTGGTGGAGGCAAGGCTGGCTTGACACTCAGAGAGGACAGCAACGCAGCTGTTTCAGTGTCGGGATTGACGAGTCACCACCCCAAAGATGTCCAAGAAGTCATGGATATGATTGTCCAAGGAAACGAATATCGCACAGTGTCGCCTACCGAGGCCAACGCCACTTCATCCCGATCTCACGCCGTTCTCCAGATCAACGTTGCCCAGAAGGACCGTTCAGCCGGTACCAATGAGCCTCACACCATGGCCACCCTCAGCATCATCGATCTTGCTGGCTCCGAACGAGCGTCTGTCACAAAGAACCGCGGCGAGCGCCTTGTAGAGGGAGCCAACATCAACAAGTCCCTTCTCGCCCTTGGAAGCTGTATCAACGCACTTTGCGACCGTCGACAGAAGCAGCACGTTCCCTACCGAAACAGCAAACTTACTCGACTTTTAAAATTCTCTCTTGGCGGCAACTGCAAGACCGTCATGATTGTCTGTGTCTCGCCATCGAGCGCGCATTTCGATGAGACGCAAAACACCCTTCGATACGCAAACCGGGCCAAGAATATCCAGACCAAGGTGACGCGCAACGTCTTTAACGTCAACCGCCACGTCAAGGACTTTTTGGTCAAGATTGACGAGCAGATGGCCTTGATCAACGAGCTCAAGGCGCAGCAAAAGAACGCCGAGGGCATGTTCTTTGCCAAGTTCCGAAAGCAAGGCGAGAAGCGGGATGCCCTTGCGCGAGAGGGAGTTCAACGACTTCGAACAGCCTATGAGCACTCTGCTACTGAGCGTCAGGAGCGCATCAACAACATGAAACGACTCAAGGGCTTCGAGCGACGGATCGGTATGTTGTCAGGATGGATCGCCGCATTCGACACTGTTTGCGACCAGCGAGGTGATGAAGACTCGATGCCCCAGAACCTAGTCGCCATTCGAAAGACGGCTCAGGGTATCCTTGTCGAGCTGGAGAATAGCCGACACCATATCCACCAGAAGTGGAAAAGTCTGATTGGGAGCGAGCTATCGACACCGCCCTATCACACGCCCTCCAGCAACTGCATGTGGCCGACGGCGCCGATACTGGAGAGACCGACCAGTTGACTCGCGAGGGCGAGCTGCTCAAGGCCAACTTTAATCGTGAGGCGTACAGGGAGGTACTTGAGCAGGACAAGGCCGGTGAAGCTGCCATGGTCCAAATGCTCCTTACCGCCCA